>NC_046157.1:153936877-154016610 GCF_011064425.1 Rattus rattus
TCTCCTCCTGGGTGTATTTGCTTCTTTTTGTTCTAGAGCTTTTCGGTGTGCAGTCAAGCTGCTGACATATGCTCTTTCCTGTTTCTTTCTGCAGGCACTCAAGCTGCTATGAGTTTTCCTCTTAGCACAGCTTTCATTGTGTCCCATAAGTTTGGGTATGTTGTACCTTCATTTTCATTAAATTCTAAAAAAGTTTTAATTTCTTTCTTTATTTCTTCCTTGACCAGGTTATCATTGAGTAGAGCATTGTTCAATTTCCCACGTATATGTGGGCATTCTTCCTTTATTGTTATTGAAGACCAGTTTTAGGCCGTGGTGGTCTGATAGCACGCATGGGATTATTTCTATCTTTCTGTACCTGTTGAGGCCTGTTTTTTGACCAATTATATGGTCAATTTTGGAGAAAGTACCATGAGGAGCTGAGAAGAAGGTATATCCTTTTGCTTTAGGATAGAATGTTCTATAAATATCTGTTAAGTCCATTTGGCTCATGACTTCTTTAGTCTGTTCTCGCCTCTGTTTAATTTCTGTTTCCATGATCTGTCCATTGATGAGAGTAAAAGTTGAAATCTCCTACTATTATTGTGTGAGGTGCAATGTGTTTTTGAGCTTTAGTAAGGTTTCTTTTACGTATGTAGGTGCCCTTGTATTTGGGGCATAGATATTTAGGATTGAGAGTTCATCTTGGGAGGATTTTTCCTTTGATGAATATAAAGTGTCCTTCCTTATCTTTTTTGATGACTTTTTAGTTGAAAATTGACTTTATTTGATATTTGAATGGCTACTCCAGCTTGCTTCTTCTGACCATTTGCTTTGAAAGTTGTTTTCCAGCCTTTCACTCTGAGGTAGTGTCTGTCTTTGTCTCTGAGGTGTGTTTCCTGTAGGCAGCAGAATGCAGGGTCCTCGTTGCGTATCCAGTTTGTTAATCTATGTCTTTTTATTGGGGAGTTGAGGCCATTGATGTTGAGAGATATTAAGGAATAGTGATTATTGCTTCCTGTTATATTCATATTTGGATGTGTTATGTTTGTGTGCTTTTCTTCTCTTTGTTTTGCTGCCAAGACGATTAGTTTCTTGCCTCTTCTTGAGTATAGCTTGCCTCCTTATGTTGGGCTTTACCATTTATTATCCTTTGTAGTGCTGGATTCCTAGAAAGATATTGTGTAAATTTGGTTTTGTCATGGAATATCTTGGTTTCTCCATCTATGTTAATTGAGAGTTTTGCAGGATACAGTAGCCTGGGCTGGTATTTGTGTTCTCTTAGGGTCTGTATGACATCAGTCCAGGATCTTCTGGCCTTCATAGTTTCTGGCGAAAAGTCTGGTGTGATTCTGATAGGTCTGCCTTTATATGTTACTTGACCTTTTCCCCTTACTGCTTTTAATATTCTTTCTTTATTTTGTGCGTTTGGTATTTTGACTATTATGTGACGGGAGGTGTTTCTTTTCTGGTCCAATCTATTTGGAGTTCTGTAGGCTTCTTGTATACCTATGGGTATCTCTTTAGGTTAGGGAAGTTTTCTTCTATGATTTTGTTGAAGATATTTACTGGTCCTTTGAGCTGGGAGTCTTCACTCTCTTCTATACCTATTATCCTTAGGTTTGATCTTCTCATTGAGTCCTGGATTTCCTGTGTTTTTGGACCAGTAGCTTTTTTCCGCTTTACATTATCTTTGACAGTTGAGTCAATGATTTTATGGAATCTTCTGCTCCTGAGATTCTCTCTTCCATCTCTTGTATTCTGTTGGTGAAGCTTGTATCTGCAGCTCCTTGTCTCTTCTTTTGGTTTTCTATATCCAGGGTTGTTTCCATGTGTTCTTTCTTGATTGCTTCTATTTCCATTTTTAATTCCTTCAACTGTTTGATTGTGTTTTCCTGGAATTCTTTCAGGGATTTTTGTGTCTCCTCTCTATGGGCTTCTACTTGTTTATTTATGTTTTCCTGGAATTCTTTCAGGCATTTTTTCGATTCCTCTCTGTAGGCTTCTCCTTGTTCTCTAAGGGAGTTCATCATGTCTTTCTTGAAGTCCTCCAGCATCATGGTCAAATATGATTTTGACTCTAGATCTTGCTTTTCTGGTGTGTTTGGATATTCCATGTTTGTTTTGATGGGAGAATTGGGCTCCGATGGTGCCATGTAGTCTTGGTTTCTGTTGCTTGGGTTCCTGCGCTTGCCTCTCGCCATCAAATTATCTCTAGTGTTACTTTGTTCTGCTATTTCTGACAGTGGCTAAACTGTCCTATAGGCCTGTGTGTCAGGAGTGCTGTAGACCTGTTTTCCTCTCTTTCAGTCAGTTATGGGGACAGAGTGTTCTGCTTTCGGGCGTGTAGTTTTTCCTTTCAACAGGTCTTCAGCTGTTCCTGTGGACCTGTGCCTTGAGTTCACCAGGCAGGTCACTTGCAGCAGAAAGTTGGTCTTACCTGTGGTCCCGAGGCTCAAGTTCGCTCATGGGTGTGCTGCCCACGGCTCTCCACAGTGGCAGCAACCAGGAAGATCTCGCTGCCTTCCGGGAGCCTCCATGCACCAGGGTTCCAGATGGATTTTTGGTGTTTTCCTCTGGAATCAGTAATGTGTGCAGAGAGCAGTCTCTTCTGGTTTCACAGGCGTGTCTGCCTCTCTGAAGGTTTAGCTCTCCCTCCCACGGGATTTGGGTGCAGAGAACTGTTTATCCGGTCTCTTTCCTTCAGGTTCCGGCGGTGTCTCAGGCAGGGCTCCTGCCGCTCCTGGGCCCTCCCCCACAGGAACCCAGAGGCCTTGTACAGTTTCCTCTTGGGCCAGGGATGTGGGCAGGGGTGGGCAGTGTTGGTGGTCTCTTCCGCTCTGCAGCCTCAGGAGTGCCCACCTGACCAGGCGGTAAGGTCTCTCTCCCACGGGGTCTGGGAGCAGAGAGCTGCTGCGGGCCGGGATCCTCGGGTGTGGGACTTCCGGTAAACACAGGACGTGCCCGGTCCTAGAGGAATTCTGCCTCTGTTTGTCCCGATTCCACCAGGCAAGTCACTTGCAGCAGATAAGTTAGTCTTACCTGTGGCCCCGAGGCTCAAGTTCGCTTGCAGGCTGCTGCCCATGGGCTCTCTGCGGCGGCAGCGACCAGGAAGATCTGCACCGCCCCGCAGTCAGTGCTCTTAACCACTGAGCCATCTCTCCAGCCCCCAAAATTGTTTTAAACAATAAAAATATACTAAGAAAAGAAAAATTAAAGCATTTTATTGGCATATAAAGCATAAGCCATAACATTAATGCATTTAACATGAGTAATTTATATAAACACACACACACACACACACACGTACACACACATACACCCACACATACACATAAGTTATGCCACATGAGGGGCTAATGCTCTCCCCAAGACCCATAGACTCTAATAAAAAAAACCCAGTACCTGTTATGAGAAATCTCCTTTTTAGTTATTGGTCAGGGCAATCCAAGAGATTCCTACAATAGTATAGTCTATTGCTGTTTTCCTTGATTATTTTATTGAATGTGAAGCTTAGTCTATATTTCTGAGGATGTACATGCTACTTTGGAAACATCTTAGAGGAGTTGAGATGGATGAGAACTGGAAGCCTCCTACATGATTTCTGACTCTGATAGTACTAGAAGCGGCTAACCAAGTTACTAATGATCGGAATCAGTCAACAGTCTTATACGGTTGTGACATCTACAAGCCATAACAATGGTCAGCATGGAAAGACCACCAAAGATACAATAGTGGCACCCACATCTTAGGTGTAATAAATAACTGTCTAATTGGGCTTATGATCCACTCAGTAGAAAGACATTCTTGACTGACACCATAAAGTTAGCCAAGTACAAATTATTCTAGAGGTGAACCAACTCTTGCCACTTTCCCAAACAAATGTGAATTCTAACTGCATTATAAAGACTTATCCATATACTCACTGATAAGCATAGCCCTCACCCCTCATCAAAGAAGCTCCTTGTAGCAAGTGGAGTCCATTACATAAATAGAGAACCGGGCAAAGTAGAGAGACCGACTGTGGGGCGCTCAGCTCCAATGGATATACCTACATTTAATACATTTAGTGATGTTTATCAGTATATTGAAAGATATTTTAAAGACAAGTTAGATATGTATCTGATATTTTATAGACTTCTCATTGTTAAAAAAAGAGTTTCTATCCAAAATGCAGTGCTTATGAAGCTAATAAATGGAAAACTTATTTTGGAAGAGTTTTGTTTCAGGCAGGTTCTCTTGATTGAATCAGAACCCTGAGTTCAATATAATGGAAAGTGATAAAGAACTTGGGGACATTGCCTCCTCCACAGGTGTGCTCCTATATATGCAAACATGCATTTATAAACATATACATACCTCTGCACAGGTGTGGGCACATATAGTCAAGCACTCATTCACATATGCCCGCATGTACTTTTATACACAATTCTTAAATAAATGAATAAATGGGAAATAAAGTCTAAATAAAGCCTGATTGCCTGGCCTTTCCACTTCACAATAGGTGGTATTGCAAATATGTCTTATGCAGATATTCTTGTATTAGAATAACAACTCATTTACAAATAAGAAAATGGATAAAAGTTAGTATTGAAAATTATACAATTCCCTGAACACAGTTATCTCAGGTTTCTGAAATTTGTTGTTCAAAAGTTCTTCAAAGATACTTAAAATGTGTTGAAGTGTTTTAAAATGTTGGAACAGTGGCACAAATCTGGAATCCCAACATTTGAGAGCTGAAAGCAGAATATTGCACAGTTTAAGTCTAGCTTTGGCTACATAATGAATTTTAGGCTAGCTTGGGCTACATGAGATTTTGTATCAAAAAACCAAAATACAATAAAATATAAAAATGTTTTTAAGTAAATAAAATTTAAAATACATGTTTCTGTAAAAATTCAATAACTACTTTTAAAATTATATATTTAGAGGTTCTTAAAATGTAATTACTATTAATAAAAACAACTATTGTTATAGAATGATGTTTATCAATTTAATGATGTTACAAAATATATTTTAAATTAACTACATTTGAATGAACTTTTAGTATGTCCTCATTTTAAAAAAAAGATTTGGGTTAATATTTATCTCTGTGGAGAATAGAGGTAAACTGACAGCTTAAGGCTAATAATTTATAGGCTGGCAAAACAAATTTGAAGTCTAAAATATGTATCATCTTAAAATTGAAAATGATTTATTATTTTTATAGGTAATTTTTTTCCACAAGATATAATTTCTTTACCTGTCTTTGTTCTCGTTCCATTTTAATGCTTTAAAACATGTCCTAGCCCTCCGTACATGCCACAGATGCTGGATTGTAGATTCTAGCTAGGTTCAGAACATTAGCAGCACTCCTCCATCTACGCCAAAATCAGTTTGCCTTAAATCTGTTCCTTGGAGGCAAGTATATATATTTAGATACAAGAGGGCTATTCCCTAAGAAATATACTCAGACAGAAGTACAAATGATGAAGTGCTGGCCAAACTGCTCGATGAGGAAGACTACTGCTGTGCTGTGCATGAAGATGTCCCAAGGCACAAATAAAAATTGGTTCTACACAGGCGTGTAACCTGGATACCAGCTTAGCCTCACATTCAGTGAAAGCTCTTTCTAAAAATGAACTGGGCTGAAAGTAACAAAGCAGGATACCTGATATCCTCCTCTGATCTTAAGTATGCATCTGCACTCATAGTCACATGGATACAAAAACACACACATATTCTCCCTCTCCTCTCCCTCTCCTCTCTCTCTCTCTCTCTCTCTCTCTCTCTCTCTCTCACACACACACACACACACACACACACACACACACACACACACACACACACACACTATAAGTGATAAAATCAGAAATCTTATATACTTCTGTCTTTATAATATAAAGGACTGAGCCTGATATCAGGCTTCATCAAACAAGATCATTCATTCCAAGGCACAGGGGAATGGAAAGAGGTTATCTATTCTTTTCTACTTTAAAAAGACAAGACTTCTCAGCCTTCACAATTTGCTCATGGTAAGAAATGTGTATTCAGTGGGTCCTGTCCACTCTGCTTTTTAAGTAATTTCAATTATCTGTCTATCTCTATCTCTATCTCTATCTCTATCTCTATCTCTATCTCTATCTCTATCTCTATCTCTATCTGTCTGTCTGTCTGTCTATCTATCTATCTATCTATCTATCTATCTATCTATCTATCTATCTATCTATCTATCTGTCCTACTATTTTATGTGCATGCACTTGTGTGCACAGGCTTGTGCACATGGCTATTTGCCTTTGAGTGAGTCAGTTCTTGTCCCTCCTACTACCATCTGGGCCCCAGAGGTTAAACTTAAATTGTCAGGCCCGGTAGGGAACACCCGTGCCTGCCTAGCCATCATGCCAGCTTCCACAGCTACCTTTTAGCAATTAATTGCTATTAGGAATCGTGTTATCTTGGAACAATACATGAGATTATTTTTAATTGAAAATAACCACAAGGATTAGTCTTGTAGAAATCTAAAGATCCTCAAAGAATATAATAATGTTGCACTTTCTTAAAGAATTAAAGAAATGGAACAATTAACACAAAATATGTTCTTATAAATAATTGATCTTATTAGAATAATGAGCATCATTTCTACTGAGATGGAACAGCACAGAACATTCTAATATTCCAATATCCATTCAATTGTTCATCACTAGCAAACCTAACTAGGCTTCCCCATGTATAGTTTTATGGGTTTTGAACTACTGCTACAATTAGTTCTATAAATGATCTAAACTTATCTGACCATAGAATTACAGGTAGTAGTCAAATCAAATGTAGACATGGCTGTAGACAAGTAGGAAGTTTTGAGAACTTACATCACATGGGTATCAACTGGGTCTAGTTGCTAAAAATGTGAAGATATTTAATTGTGTTACTTGTGGGCTGTGGTGGTTTGAATAGGTTAAGCCACATGGATTCATGTGCTTTGCCCATAGGGAGTGGTGGTATTAGGGGGTGTGGCATTGTTGGAGTAGGTATGGACTTGTTGGTGGAAATGTGTCACTGGGGATGGGCTTTGAGGTCATAAATATGCTCAAGCTCCTCCCAGTGTGTAATTCTATTACCTTCTTGGCTGCCTTCAGATCAAGATGTGTACTCACAGCATCTTCAGCACCATGTCTGCCTGAATGCTGCCACAGGAGTAATGGACTAAACCTCTGAAACTGTAAGCCAGCTCTAACAGAATGTTTTCCTTTGTAAGAGTTGCCTTGGTCACGGTGTCTCTTCACAGCAATGGAAACCCTATCCAAGTCATGGTCCTAATATTTATTACATTTATCCTTCTCTGGAAGATTAACAAAATTTATTGTGATTAAGAGCATTCAAATAACTTATATCAGAATCACATTAGACATTTGCTGTAATAATATTGAAGTTAGAATAAAAACCAGCATATTCATGTGATCTCTGAAGAGAAAATCTTATATCTCTTCATCTACTAAGATGATAATTTGAACATGATATTTCTTATAAGGCAGCATGTTTTTGGGAGAGTTAGATGAAAATATTCTAGAGATGTATAATGCTTTCTGAATAATGTAAAATGAAAAAATATATTTTGAAGCAAATACAGTGTTTCATTTGATGAAAGAGGAATGAAATTCATTATACAGTCAAACAGTTCTCACAGCATTTTAAATCTTTTCATATTGTGTAGAGGTTATAATATAATTGACAATTTCACCTTTTAAATTACTGTGCCAATCATTGCTTATGAGATATAGTTTTATACTTTCTCTGAGTTATGTTTGGATTGAGTTATTGCTTAGAATATAGCCCTGAAATTGTCTCCATTTTTACATAAATGACTCAGCATTTTATTCAGAATAAAAATTTGCATCCCCTGTCCTGATTTCATTATGCACCTTAGGAAAGGAGACATGAATAAACAGTCACAGGGTAGGATTTTGGGGTCTGTATAATTTTACATGTCCTAGAATAAACGTCTTTTTTATTACAGTTTTTATTCTCCCAGTAAATAGCTAATTATTTTAGAGCCTTGCAGCGTAAGAAATTACAATCAGTAAAGGAGACTGAAAAATCAGAAATGTTTCAAATTACAGAATCCTTCTTTTGGAGAAGCAGAGAAAAATCAGTTAGATGAGCCAATTCCCGATGTGTGGTAGCTGAGATCTCCAGCCTTCATCAATACTACCAATGCTCAGAACTTATTTTCTATAAAGTACATCTAAGATGGGATTGTCTTAGTTTTTAGAGATTCAAATTCTGATCCCAATCAAACACATGTTTGTATGTTAATTTACACAATAGCATCTATAGCTCAAGATAAAACAAATACTTTTGAACATGTCCTAATTAAAGTTCACATATACAGATATATACATACATGCATACATACACACATATATAATATATTACATAATGCTTTCTGAATGGGATTTTAAGAGTTTTGAGTCAATTTAGACACATTGTTTCAAAATTCAAACTGTCTTACATTATTGGAATGCAAAACATTTATCTAATATATATGGGTTTGATATATTAATATGTAGCTGTTGTTTTTACACAGCTATAGTTAAAATGCACAAAGCAACTAAGTGAAAGAGCTCAGAGTATTTTCATCTGTTATAAGCTGACACAAATCTATTGATTATGATGAGATTATTTTTAGACAGGAATATAAAAATAGGTCATCTATTATAAAGAATAGAAGTAAGAAAAGAGGAAATACTTTTGTAATCTAATTTATACAATAAAGTAGAAGTGATTGATATATAACTGTTACAATAGAGATAGAATTTTGAGTGTTAAAAACAAGAACCAAATAGTTTCAGAAAGTTGAACTTATAAAAATGTATATACATATATGTAACAAATATAATTAAAGAATAAGGAGCCATGAATGTGAGGAATGAAAGGATTTGGGAGGTACTGGAGGGGTGAGAAAGACAAGGAATGAGGTTTGAGATTCTCAAAATAAATAAAAAATGAGAAATCACATACACAATTATTAAGAAAGTTGCATGGACTGTTTTCAAACCTGAAGTTAAGAATGTAATAACAGCTGCATGGGCTGAGTTTGCGCAGTTGCATAACCTTTGTGCTGGTTAGTGAATTCCCAGCTGTGACATCAGGTAAGTTGTTTGACTCTCTCATTTTCAGGTTTATCCTCTGTGAAATGGGTAGAATAGGCCACAGTTAAGGGGCAGAATTATAGAAATGAGAGACACACAGAGCAGCCCTTCCACAATATGACATGTGGCAGGAATCCAGCACAGCACAGGGAACATAGACCCGAATCAATCTTCAAAAATTAATCTCTCTGTGACAGATGTAATTTTCTTCCTTCCTGCCTATTTCTAGCTGTTCACAGTGATGAATTTCATTATATTTAGAAAAAGAGTTCACCCACAAGGGAGACAAGATATCTGATTCCTTTTCCATGAAATACTGGAAAAACCCAATTGATAGTGATAGAGAAAGAGGTTTCAAGAAGCTTTGAGAGGGGAGTTAACAAGGTTTGACAGGATGATGGTGTGGATGTGAGTATGTGTGTGCTTCTGTGTGAAAGGGAGTGTACATGTGTAGCATGTATGCATGTGTTGTGAATGTGTGGCATGGGTGCATGTATGTGCATGTTTGTGTGTCTCCGTGTATTCTGTTCTTGATCCTAATTACAGTGGTTTTTATGGTGTTATATTCATGAATTTTTAAAGAATTTATCCACTGTGCATAAGTCATACTTTAAGAAAAGAATCATTAAAATATGAACCAAGTGTTAATGAGGTGTGAGGTGTATGTCAAGAAGAGAATCCGAAGGATCTATAGGAAGAGTGTGTAGCTGGTGGAGATTTGGATTCTAAGGTCAGTGGTTGGAATTTACTTTTCACTGGAATATTCTGAGAAAACGTATTTGCGACGCTATAATGAAACTCTTAGGATGGCATGCAGTCAACAAAAGCAGAACATCCATAGAGAGCAAAAGATGCAAACTGAAGCAGCACTGGAAAATAGACAAAACCAAAACACGCTTCAGGACCGTAGTTGGAAAGTGCCAAGAGGAGGTAAATGCTGGCTGTGCTCACAGCATTGAGAAGTCAGAGAAATGTCCAGCAGGAAGTCAGTAATGTGTATGTAAATAGACATTGAGAGATGCTACTGAGCTCTGAGCCTCCTCTAACTACTGATAGTATGGGCGCTGGGTCACGAGCTCTGTGCACATCTATTGAGAGAATTTGTGTTGCTCGTCAAAGAGAGTAAGTAAATAGAAAAAAGTTTGAAAGGATTTTAAGGTTAAATTCTGTCTCTTACAATAATGGCAAGCAGAAATAGTTCTAAATCACAGCCTAGATTAATTTAGGATATTCTTAAATGGTTATCAGGAAGGAAGGCCCGGAGGGAGGTAGAGTACTGAATTGGAGAGTGGGTGGTGGGGTTCATGGAAGGTACTGGAAAGTCAGACAGACTTTCATTATTATAGAACATTGGACACATTTCTTCTAGACCCAACTTATCTTGCAGAACAGGGTTCAGAGTTAGGTTATAAGAAACTCTACCTCAGGTGAACGTGGGACCTGGGAACTTCACCTCTCAGACTGGAGAACAAACTGCTTTATAATACCCCATCGTGACTGAGATTTGTGGCTGTGTTAAGGCCAGGGATTGAACATGGTGTACACCCCACAATGTACCATTCTAAGAGACCAGCTGGTATGCATGCACTGCGAGCATTCCTGTAAACAGGGCCATCGTGGGTCATGACTCCTCCAGAATCCTGTTCCATTTTCTGTGTACCTGCTCTACTGATGCCTCCACTCAAACTTCCTTTGTCCCTTTCTGTCCTTTACTAGGGAACAGAAATGCTTTGGATCTCATGTATCTTCTGACTCTTTCAGTATTGCTCCTGTTTTCTTCCACAGGGAATTCCTGTAAAATTTTCAAGCACATCACGTTCAACCTTGACTCCTGTTTTTTTAGAAGGCCTGGGCTGTTTCTATCTGAAACAGAAGGTAATCATAGGAAGATATCATGGGGAATTCTATGGAGATCTTTAGCAAAATAGGGATTTAAACAAGAAAAGACAAATGGTGGCCTATACTGGGGTACCATCCAGTAATATGGTTCCAGGACAATAAGACATGTCCTGCAAGATGAGGAGGAGAGAAAGACAAATGAGGATATATAGTACAGAGATAGAGATAGAGGTGGGGGGGGAGAGAGGGAGAGAGAGAGAATATAAATCTATGAACCCAGATCCATATGGAATATATATCATATAGGATATAATATATTATGTATTACATATAATATATTATCTATCTATAGAATATATATCATGTAGGATAAAATATAGAATATAATTCATAGAGTGGGCAGATTTGAGAACTTTCATGGCTAGTAGAACTGACTCTTTTTCCCTAATTTTTTTTTGAGTTGCATGTTTCTAAATCAGATTTAGTCATTGTACCCAGAAAAGCAGAGGTGTAGAAGTTTGTAGTGGGAGTTGTAATCTAGACCTATTCATTTTGACCTCAAAACCCAAATTATTTATAACAAATCATTTCCTATTCTTTTCTTCATCATTCAGGAACATCTGTCCACCACTTACATGATCATTTGTTTCACTATTGTGTCATTTTCATGAAAAAGAAATTGTTCTAAGTATCTAAATACAAGGCCCCATATTAACGGTGCTTTTTAAATCCCCACAGATGTGGGAAATGACCCCTTTCCACTCCTGAAGATTGTAATTGGGCCAGTATTCAGTATAGTTTGTTCCAATAGAGAGATACAATTTTATTCATTAATTTGTGTATTCATTTGGCAAATAATTTTAGAGTCTTATTATATTAGGATTTTTTTGGTCTATTTTATTATTTCTTTTCGTATTTCTTGGAATCTCTCCAATTATTCTAGACTCTTTTAAAGGTTGTTAATCAATATTAGACAATATTATAAAAAGAATCTTACTTGCTAAAGGGGTTAGATGTTAATTCTTTCATTTTAATGTTTTATGAGCATTTAAATATTAAACCACTTCTGTTCCTTAAACCTTCTGTGAAAACCTTGTACTATTTCAACCCTAGAAGACTGTCTGTGGTACTATGTATTCAAACACTCAGAGAAATCTTTTCTGTCTCTTACTAATTTCATTTATTAATCTGTTTTAGTGACTTTTTATATGTCTATTCTATTTTGTATTTGTAACACTGGCTTCTAGATAGTTTACTGCTTGGTATTGGTACAGGGACAGACAATTGGTACAGAGTCAGATAAATGGAATGTAATTGAAGACCTAGAAATAAAACCACACATTTACGTACATTTGATTTTTGACAAAGAAGCCAAAAATATACAATGGGAAAAAAAGCATCTTTAATGAATAGTGTTGGTCTAGTAGTAGGTATGTAGAAAAATGAAAAGCAGGTATGTAGGTATGAAAATGAAAAGTAGGTATGCAGAAAAATGAAAGGCAGGGTGACACATGGATATCTGATAGACATAAAGAACATGTTCAAACATATGTGCCCTTTATGTAGATGTAGACAGCTACATCTTTCATGTGCAGTAAACAAATAAACAAGCAAACAAAAAACGAGATTTAAATTGAAAAATATTCCTATTCTCAGTAGCAAGAAAGCTCAAAGGGAGAATATCCTGTCAGTTCTTAAGGGAAATATTCATTTGACTTGTTTAAAGACTAAGAGGCAGCATTTTCTTTACAATTGAGTTTTCTTGTGAAGCAGACCATACAGAACATCCCTTCTTAGCTTGTACAAAATGTATTGCAGTCTAGGAGAAACACAGGCATTTGACTTTCTTTTGTCACCATTGACTGATAATTTCTTAAATATGTACATTGAATTAACGTTATTTACAGCCCCCTTTCAACTCCCCCATGCTACAGCCTGCATGCTTTTCTCATGGTTTTAGCTCCTCCTCCACTGCCACCTCTTCTACTTCTTCTTCTTTAACCTACTTTCTCTAGTTAGGGCTAGAAAATGATTTAAAAAGGAAAGATGAATTTTTCATCAGATAAAGAAAGAAGAGGAGGAGGAGGAGGAGGAGGAGGAGGAGGAGGAGGAGGAGGAGGCAGCAGCAGAAGAAGAAGCAGGAGCAGCTTAGACATGTAGAACCCTGACACACAGATGGGGCTTTGGATTTGTTTGGAATGGATCATGAACTGTGGTTGGTAAGACAAATGACAGAAAGAGAGAGGAGAGGAAAGTCACACTGACTATGGGAGATACTTGTGATGTGTCACCACAGTCATACTGGGAAATCATTTTGTTAAGAATTCAAACAGGGACTGTCTTAGATATGGGTTTGTTAAGTTAAATGATAATGCAGTGTAAGGAATTATCGTAAATTAGATGATTGTAGTAAGAGGCTCCTTCCAACTACTGAGCTAGGAAAGGACTGGGGAATGATGGAGAATCGTCACCCATTTATCTTTTCCCTTTTTTCATGATGGCACAGATGCAGTTATTTGATATAGAAAGTGGTTGCGTTTGTCATGGATATCAAAGGATAAAACACAGTATTTTAACGCAGTCATTCTTTCAGGAGGTCCTAATCTTATGAGGGCATTGGGATTGGAATAAAGCTGTGAATAAGTCATTTATGATTCCCAGCATGAAGTAAAGGTAAATTCAAATGGACATGACTGATAATCATGTGACACAATGACTAGTTAGGGTCATTGTTTGTGTAGAACGTGCTGTGAAAGAAGCAGGTGAGATTCTGATAGAGAAAACTAGAGATGCTAGAGGAAAAGTTTTCCCTAGGGAACTGCCAATCACACAGCTTCATCAAGAAGAAGACAAAAAGAATTTAAGAAGCAGAGATAGAAGATAGACAGAAAATCAGCTCTGCAAACAGAAGAGGGAAGAACACCGGGATGCAACTGTCGTTCCAATAAATAAACAAACAAGCAAACAAATGAATGTGTTGTGGTCATGTGACTTGCTTTTCTACCAGGTGAGAATATTGAATCATAAAGTTGAAGTGAGGGACAATAAATAACACAGGACTATCTGTCCAATTATATTTTGGCTCAACATTCACTATGAACTTGAAGGAAACACTACTTAGACATGATTATCTAGAAATGTGAAGTATGGAATAAAACTCAACTGTCAAAATACAGCTTGGAGTGTGGAAAAAACTGAATTAAATAAACATAATTTGTAGTTCAGTGTTTTTTTTTTCAAATAAATGCACAGGACATAGAAATATGAGTGTTATGGCAAACACAAGGCCTGAAAGAGTTAATGCTAGTGCTGATCAGGGTGGCTACTACTGATCTATGTCAGGCTGTTTATCTCCATAGGGTTTATTGGCTGAACCAGAGGATTGACCCAGCTTCATTGACATGGCAGCTTTTGCTAGTTCAAAGAGACATGGGAGAGGCCAGGTCAGCCCCATCTACCTGTGCTGTTGTGGGAGCTTCGCTGGGTGGAATCTATGGGTAGGATCCTTCAGATAAAAAGAAATGACACTTAATGATCTGCTTCAGCAGGGAAATGATGGTAGGGAGCTAGAGAGAAAACCTGTGCTACAAAGTCTTCAAATGTTGGCACTAAGTGGTGCTAGACAATTGTTTGCAGGTACCATGCTCTCTTCTCATAGAAGGTTTGATATAATAGAATCAGTGATTTCGGAGAATAGCTTGGCAGTTATTGCTGTGAATTAAATCATAATGGGTAGAACTTTTCCATTCACAATAGCATCATCAAAAAGTAGACCAAAGGACAGCTCTCTGTGCCCAGATTCCGCCAGGAGAAAGCTGGTCTCCCACGGGTATTGACACACAGCCTTACAGGAGGGCCAAGCCACTGTCAGAGACAGAAAGACCAGCTAACCAGATGGTCAGAGGCAAGTGTAAGAACCTAAGCAACAGAAACCAAGGCCACTTGGCATCATCAAAACCTAGTTCTCCCACCATAGCAAGTTCTGGATACCTCAACACACTGGAAAAGCAAGGCTCTGATTTAAAATTACATATCATAATGATGTCAGAGGACTTTAAGAAGGACATAAATAACTCCTTTAAAAAATAAAGGACAACACAGGTAAACAGGTAGAAATCCTTAAAGAGGAAACACAAAAATCTCTTAAATAATTACAGGAAAACACAACCAAACAGTTGAAGGAATGGAATGAAACCATCCAGGATCTAAATATGGAAATTGAAATAATAAAGAAATCACAAAGGAAGATAATCCTGGAGATAGAGAACAGAAGTCATAGACACAAGCATTACCAACATAATACAAGATATAGAAGAGAGAATCTCAGGGGCAGAAGATACCATAGAAAACATTGACACAACAGTCAAAGAAAATGCAAAATGCAAAAAAGATTCTAATCCATAACATCTAAGAAATCCAGGACACAATGAGGTGATCAAACCTAAGGTATAAAAGAGAATGAAGTTTCCAAACTTCAACAAAAATTATAGAAGAAAATTTCCCTAACCTAAAGAAAGAGATGCCCATAAGCATACAAGAAGCCTACAGAACTCCAAATAGATTAGACCAGACTAGAAATTCCTCCTGTCACAAAACAGTTAAAACACCAAATGCACCAAACAAAGAAAGAGTATTAAAAGCAGTAAGGGAAAAAAGGTCAAGTAACATATAAAGGCAGACCTATCAGAATTACACCAGACTTCTCAACAGAGACTATTAAAGCTAAAAGATCCTGGGTAGATGTCATACAGACCCTAAGAGAACACAAATGCCAGCCCAGGCTACTATATCCAGCAAAATTCTCAATTAACATAGATGGAGAAACCAAAATAATCCATGACAAAACCAAATTTATATAATAGCTTTCTGCAAATCCAGCCCTTCAAAGGATAATAGATGGAAAACTCGAATAGAAGGAGGGAAACTACACCCTAGAAAAAGCAAGAAACTAATCTTCTTTCAGCTAACCCAAAAGATAGCCACACAAATATAATTCCATCTCTAACAACAAAAGTAGTGGGAAATAACAATCATTGGTCCCTAATATCTCTCAACATCAATGGACTCAATTCCCCAATCAAAAGACATAGACTAACAGACGGGATACTTAAACAGGACCCAGCATTTTGCTGCATACAGGAAGCGCATGTCAGTTACAAAACAGATACTACCTCAGAGTAAAAGGCTGGGAAACAATTTTCAAGCAAATGGTCCCAAGAAACATGCTGGAGTAGCTATTCCAATATTGAATAAAATCAACTTTCAACCAAAAGTTATCAAAAAAGACAAGGCAAGACACTTCATACTTTTCAAAGGAAAAATCCATGAAGATGAACTCTCTATTTTGAATATCTATACTCCAAATTCAAGGGCACCCACATTCATAAAGGAAACCTTACTAAAGCTCAAAGCACACCTTGCACCTCACACAGTAATGGTAGGAGACTTCAACACCTCACTGTCAGCAGTGGACAGATCATGGAAACAGAAACTAAACAGAGACACAGTAAAACTAACAGAAGTTATGAACCAAATGGATTTAACAGATAATCTATACATTTCATCCTAAAACAAAAGGTATACCTTCTTCTCAGCACCTCATGGTACCTTCTCCAAAATTTACCATATAATTTGTCACAAAACAGGCCTAAATAGAAACAAGAAGATAGAAAAAATCCTAGGCATCCTATCAGATCACCACGGACTAAGGCTGGTCTTCAATAACAACAAAAATGCCAGAAAGCCCATATATACATGGAAGCTGAACAATGCTCTACTCAATGATAAGTTGGTCAAAGAAGAAATAAAGAAATGAAAGAATTTTTAGAATTTAATGACAATGAAGTCACAACATACCCAAACTTATGGGACACACTGAAAGCAGTGCTAAGAGGAAAACTCATAGCTCTGAGTGCCTCCAAAAAGAAACTGGAGAGAGCACACACTAACAGCTGGACAGCACACCTGAGAGCTCTGGAACAAAAAGAAGCAAATGCACCCAAGACAGCAAAAAATAATCAAACTCAGGACTGAAATCAACCAAGTAGAAACAAAAAGAAATATACAAAGAATCAACAAAACCAGGATGTGGTTCTTTGAGAAAATAAACAAGATAGGTAAACCCTTAGCCAGACTAACCAGAGGGCACAGAGTGTGTCCAAATTAACAAAATCAGAAATGAAAAGTGAGACATAACAACAGAGACTGAGGAAATCAAAAAATCATCAGATCCTACTACAAAAGCTTATACTCAACAGAACTCGAAAATCTGGATGAAATGGACAATTTTCTAAACAGTCCCATAACCCCTAAAGCAATAGAAGCAGTCATTAATAGTCTCCCACCCAGAAAAAAGCCCAGGTTTCTGGATGGGAAACCAGCAAAGAGGATAATATTTAAAATGTAAATAAAAAATCCAATAAAAGAAAAAAAGTGGACCAAAGAAGATTTTTCATTGGATATATTCCAATGAGGATATCGCCAAACTCCTTAGATTAATTCCTCTACTGCAGTCTCTAGTATATTTGACCAAACAATGTGTACTTCATCATTTCCTAGACATCTCAATTTGATGGTCAGAGAGTCATGAGAATCAGAAGGCATTCTTGTAGATACGTGGAATATTACTTCTACTGTAGAGGTAGCAAAATGTGGAGTGTTCAATCCATTTAATTTTATTCTTACAGAAATGAGAAAGTATTGAAGGGATTGAAGACAAGAGAAACAAAGATACAAATTCTAAGAAAATTCATTTTATTGTGAAGGTAAATAAAATTTTATGAGAAATATAATGAGTAACTAAAGAAATGTTTCAGGGGTTAAAAGGGAAATGAAGGGTTTATCAAGTTTCTTTTACAATCTTTCCCTATAATATTTTACATTTAAAATTTTTATTATAAGTGCATGATTGTTTTGTCTAGATGTATGTCTGTGTATCCTTCATTTATCTTGTGTTCCCAGAGATCAGCAGACGGCATTGAATTTCCAGAATGTGGAATTATAGATGTCTGTGAACTATCGAGTGGGTGCTGTGGATAGTACTAGTTTTGTCTGGAATAATAGCCAATGTTCTTAGACCCTGAGCTATTTCTTCAGCCCATAATTTAATATGCATACAATTATTCATCTATTTATATTCTGAGGAAATTCCACACTCTGTTTTCCTTTTAACCCTTCTCAATTTAATTGGTATTATCATTGAATCATCTTGCATATTTCATTTCTACTACATTGTACGTTTTATGGAGAAACTATCTTATCTTTTTGCTTATCTGTTGTGTCCTCTGATTTTGAGACAGTGCCTGGAATGGAGAACATTTTTATAAATAATGAATGAGGGAATAAATATATGTAAGAGCAAAACTCTTGGGGAATAAAGAAGAGAGCATCATGTTAGCAGACATGTTTAAGGGAATCAGAGATTTGGGTTGAAAATAGTGAGGGCTTGGCCCAAGGAAGGCAGTGTTTTAGCAGCAGTTTTAAAAATGGGGAATTAATTCATCACAATGAAGGGATGAATATTCTGGTAAACAGAGTGCCCTGTGGTAAGCCCAGAAGCCTAGAGATAACACAGTGTATTCAGTGGTCTTTAGCAAGATCTGCAGATGCTAAAAAATGGGCATTTTGAAAACATCCTAGAGACCATTGCAGCCTGCATTGTAATTGATAAACTCCACATCTTTAAGAAGTTCAGGGTATGTTTCTTTCTCAAGCCAAGTTCTCACTATATAGCCTGGATCCAGCTTCCTTGAAATATTCCTAACAACACTGTGGTTTTTCCATTATTCTCTAAGACATCGACTAGACCTTCACTCATGAATGTATTCATTCCCTCATCCAGGCCATTACTGAGAGGGAACACTTAAACACTGCTCAGTGTTTAAGACATTAGCTGTAGCAGCTTGAATGTGAAATGATGCCCACAACTTGAGAAGCTTCAACATTTGCTCTCCCGCTGGCCACAGTGAGTTTGCTGAACCTTTGGGCTGGAGTCTTGGCTGGTGAGCTTGGGCCATAGAGGGCACATATGGGAGGATAGTGAACTGCCCTAGTTCTAGCTGATCTCATTGTTCCTGGGCTTGTCTCATATACAAAGTAGTGTCACATCTCATGGTGCCACTGACCGAGCCACAGGGGCCACCACTCCTTCCCTATCATGAAGGACTACTTCCACTTAATTAACCTTTTCTGTCTAAACGTGCTTTCATCGGGGATTTGTCATAGCTAGATGGCAATGTATTTACTATTTTTAATAACAACAGGCCCTTAGGATTCAAGTTATTTTTAAAGTGCCTTTACTGTAATAATCTTTCAAATGTTAACATTTATTAGAAAATACTTCAAATGAAATATCTTGCATTAGAGATTTAAATGTCATACTTTTCCAAATTTTTTGAATAATTATGTTAATATAATCCAAGGTGCACCTGATTTCTCATTTGGAGATGTTTGGTTAGATGTGATATAGGAATCGCTTGAGGAAGAGCTTGGAAAGTCATAAAACAGTCATTATTAATAGTGCATATCTTTTCCATCATCAATATATTTATAAAATATTTAGTTTAGTTAAATTCTGTATTACTTTTAGAAGATAACTCCTAATTGTATCAATGAATTGTATATTTAAGCTACTTTCCCAATGGTCTGGACTACAGTCCCAACATTCAGCTCTGTGTGTGAGCGTGTAACATCCTAGCAACTTAGGGCAATCTTTTTCCATTTGCAGAGAAGGGTCCAGTATGAGAACACCTGCCTCACATAAACCGTTAGGATCTATGTTTTAATATGTGGAGTGTTTTCTAAGTACATAGACAGAACATACGATGTTGTTATAAATTTGAATAAAAGTACCCGATAAAACATGTTCTAAAACAATGACCCATAATAAGTATGCCACCTCCATACATGGTTTCACATGTGAAGTGTAGCCTAAACCACTCCTTCAAGTTGAGAAAATGGGACTTGTATACCTAAAATTAATCTATTATGTTTGAAGTTGCAATAATGTCATAAAAGAGATACCATCTATGCAAACCACCACTGGCTGGTTTTCAACACTCTCTGCAATGATGGATTATATATTCTATGATTATGTTGTTTTTTAAACAATGGTGGGGAAATATAATAGTCAAATACATGAAACTCAAATACATTTAAAAAGCAACATGTCAGGAAGAAGCTATATCTGTTCATTAAATTAATCTAGCATTCCAGATCACCAGGATTCGTTGTACAATTTCCCCAGTTATATACAGCTCTCTTTTCTATGGGCTAATCGACTAAGTACTAGTGGCCTCTCCTATCTCATTCTGTTGTAAAACACTTGGATCTTAATTTCTCAATCTGATTTTCGTATTTACAAAAGTAGGAGTTGGACCATCTATCTATTTGGATTCCTTAAAGTGAGTCAATACCTTACAATATACTGTGATTATTAAAATTGATCCCTTCATTTTGCAAAATGTCTAATAGGTGTTGGTTATATTTGAGTATGTTTTGTCTGATGCACAGGTTAACTTGTGGGCAGAGAAGACCTCAGAAATAAATTCATCTTGGCGTGGCATGTTCGTCAGAGGTGAGCTAAAATGATATTGCCACACTTTCTCATTTTGATTTCTTATACTTATTATTGAAACAGCAGTAGCTTCTGAGATACTAATCTTCAGGCATATAATAATAAAAATAACATCTCCACATTACCCGATGGGGAAGAAGTTGTCACAAAGAGCACACATTTGCTTTCAAAGTGCCACTCACAGAAAATCCTTCAGTTTGAAAATGCATAGTTTTATTCCGACTTGTACCTGATGCTATGAAAAGTCCATTTCACTTACGTTATTAGAAAAAAAAATACATTCAGGCAAATGAAGGAGTAGGTAGCTTGAAGAACAATGCATTTGCCATGAAGCAACTTGGTGTTCTTTCAAGGTAACCTAATTTCCTTCTAGATTGAGAAGAGAACACAAACAACCACTAAGTCCAGTGTGTTACACAAGCTTGCACTTCAAAATGTAGAAGAGTTTGTGTTACTTTTGTAAAAGTTTGAAGACACTAAGAAGAAACTAGCTATAGTTTGTAAGCCTTCCTCATTGTCCCACCTGAAAAGTGATAGTATTTGGGTATGAGGGACTTTCTATGACACCATCTGTAAATAAAACAAACTGTGTTTATAGTTGGCATAGCTTCACAGTCTCTTTTCCTATGTTCATCAGATCATGTCCTAACATGGGACCTCTTATGTATTGGGGACTACAGTGTACTTATTGTATTTCCTTACGTACGTACGTATTTTGCAGTACCATTATTCCCATTTTAGATATCTAAACTGAGGAACAGATATATACATGCAGTTAGAAGTCAGTTCTATTATTGGAAGATTACGATTAAATATTGATATGCAATATTTGTAATTATAACCCCAACATATGACACGTTAGCATTTTTATTGCCATTGTTACTCGTGGTGAAATGACTACTCATTTTATCTCTAGCATTTCATAATTCATACAATATAGTAGTGCCTAGAAAGTGCCTATCACAAATGGTTCATAATATCATCTTTTGAACCTCTTGAAATATGAATGTATGATAGGTAGTTGGTTATTAAGACAGCGTGGTTGAATCTCAATTCATTATTTTTCTAAGTGACATTTGTTTTTACTTTGTACTTATTTTGACAGAGCCCTGTACACCTACCTGCAACCTGGTAGAAACTGCCATGGTAGATATCACTGAAGTCACACATGTCATACTCTCATTGGTATAGGACAGTTCTGAAGCCATGTGGATACTTCATGGTCTCCCTATTGCCTTATTTACCTTCTTCTGAAACTCCATCTCGACATCACTCTCTCCATATCTAGACATCAATTTTAAAGAACTGAATAGGGACTAACTATTCAAAGTGGGCCACTACTTTTTATATCAGGCCATGATTTTTAACCTATGAGATGATTTCTGTGCAGGCAAATGATGTGTCAGATTGAGAGATGGCAAATAGCATTGTGATTAAAGGTTCATAAAGATACAAATATTCAGAGCATGGCCATCACTGTCATTAGTAAGTACATTTACTAAGAGTCTTGAAACTGCATTTGGAACTTCTTGCCAGTGTAATCGTGTATAATACAAATGATCCATATGAAAGTAGGCAGAATAAAGCCATCAAAGAGTACCATTCAGAGGGACTAAATTTGATCATTGCTCAGAAAATAGGCTTCTAAGATTATCGCCTGTATAAATACCAATTTTAGCCAATAGGCTGCTTCATAATGGAGTATTTGTGGCTGAATAGGGGCTTAAAATGGAATGGCTGAATCCTGGAAAGGAGGAACATGAATGATGATCAGGCTTTGAAATAAATATAACTGAAGCCTCACATTGTACTGAAAAGTGCCTGTTCCCTTCAAAGTCGCCATTACCCTACTGCTTATGGGACTGATTGTTTGTAGATGTAAAATAAATGAAGTTTCTCCCCTAATATCATAATTTTGTTATAGTTTTGGGACAGGTATCCCAGTCAAATGTGCTGGAATGAATTGATCTTGTCCTCAATTGAAAATGGTCTAAAAAAACCATACAACAATCCTCTACCAGCAAGTATTTATTTTAAATTTGATCACATCCTTTAACATAGCTATTTTAGCCAACTCTACAAGTGGGAACAAAGGCTTTTCTCTAATCCCCAATATGGCCATTTTGTGAATAAATGTTGAATTTAATATGAGTAAGATTAACAAATTGACTTGAATACCAGAAATCATTTTGAAAGCATGAACCATGTTAATTACCCAGTTTGCAGATGGGTTATTATAGTTTGATGGCTTTGTTTGGAAAGCATAGATGGGATTTAAAAATAAAATAAAATGGGCAAGCTATTTCCCATAGAGGAAAATACGTCATTTTAATTAAAGGAAAATGGGATAAAATGTGAAGTGAGAGAAATTATGTTTTTGATATATTGAAATATTTCTAATTAAGAAAAAGAAGATAATTTATATTTACTGATGATATTTTGTTATAAACTGTATTATATTATTTACACACACTATTTCATTTGAGTTTATATACACTTATAGAGAAAGTGTTGTATTTAAAATTTTTTAGACCTGTCATATTGTTTTTGTTCTTAAAATACAAAACCACAATGAAATACTGAACATTTCACACATTTTAACTAATTCTTGTGAATTTTGTAAGTGCTGAGAGAAGAGGAAGAGAGAACGAGAGAGAGGGAGGGAGGGAGAGAGAGAGAGACACTGAGAGAGAGACAGAGAAAGAGACAGAGAGAGACAGTGACATACAGAAAGAGACAGAGATATATTGAATTTTGGAGATTAACATTGTATTAGACCATTTTAAAATCACATTTTTACAATAAGATTTGAAATCACATTTAAAATAGGATTTATCCATGTATTTATATCATGGTTATATTATACTATATTAGAATTTTTCTAACTGTGGTGTGCTTTTACATATAAACAAATTAAGAAATTGACAAAGTGCTCTGCAGACAGAATTTAAAGATGGATTGTCAGGATGCATGAGAGTCCCCAGACTGTGAACCTTGAGGCTGAGCCGCCTTTTCTTTAACACCTTTTAGGTTGATTTTCTCTGGTATTGTCACAGCGAGGGAAACATGGGAACCCTTCAGAAGTCCAAGAAGATGTCCTCACCCTGGTTGGCTCATGGCGGGAAGAGAAGACAAGTCTAGGACCTAACAGCAGGCACTGATAGGCAGCTGTCATGGTAACAGGGATCTCAGTCATGGGACCAAAGGGAACAGACGTCTTCCACAATAAAGATGAGCTCGCGAGGACATTTGGAACTCCAGGGACTCCACATGAAAATAGAAGGCGCACCTTGAGCAGCCTGAGAAGTCCTACTGCACCAGACTGTGAC
Organism: Rattus rattus; assembly: GCF_011064425.1. NCBI lineage: Eukaryota > Metazoa > Chordata > Mammalia > Rodentia > Muridae > Rattus > Rattus rattus. The sequence continues at coordinate 153,960,725 of NC_046157.1, forward strand.
AGAAATGGTGAACTCGCACATTTCTGTGAAATTATCCCACTCCGTTGGCAATAATTTGTTGGATAGCAATAGAGAATGATTACAAGCAGCCATGATGAAATGTTAGCATTTGGTATACTAGGAAACAAAATAGATTGGTTTTCTATACTTACCTTTAAGTAGTTTATGTTTTTTGTTTTGTTTTGTTTTGTTTTTAACGGTGTGGGGGGGTGGCAATTGTAGCAGAGAGCTGTAGTTTCTATTAACTTCATTAGCAGAGCACTCTAGGGCACCAGTGCGTTTTCAGTGAAGAGATCGTGTTTATAAAGGGACCACAGGTTTTCCTGTCTTCCTTAAGTTGCACTGCCTCCAAGTTGCAAGGGGGGACACCCCCCAGGGTGCATTTACATGAAAGCCACTCACATTCAAGTCCAGGTTTCAGTTTGTTTTTCTTTTGTGGTATTTAAAGAATATAGCATATATATTTTTGTGGGGAAAAAAAAACTTACCAAGTGTCTTTTTGTAAAAGATACAACAAAGTAATGGGTAATTCCGCTCAGATATTAACATGTGGCAAATGCGTCACTGGGGAAAGAATTGGGAAGCAGGATTTAAGAGAAGGGGGGAGGGGCGCGAGGAGCAGCCCTGTAATGGTAACAAGGAAGACTGGCTTAGGAAGGAATAGGGCAACTGGGAAATAATTAGCCATTCAAAAATAATTTCAGAGGCCTACAAATGAAGAACCCTAAATGGATAAACACACAGTGGCTTAAAAGGCCATAAAAGTTAATGATGTGAAAATGGTCATAAACAAATTATGGGACTAATTTCAGAAAAACAACAACAACAAAAAAAGCCAGGTCAACAAGCGGCTATAATTCTTGAATTCATCCTACATTTAATTTTAAAGTGGAGTGATATGTTTTTTCTTCTTTCTGTGTGCACTATAAACCCAATTAAAGTTAATGGGAGTTATGGGCAGGGCAGTATTTCTAAATCATAGCCTCTTTGAGGCTAATTATTTTGAACTAATTTGTTAAACAGCAACTTTTCCCAGCTTCGGTAATAAGGAAGATAACACTTGTTCACATTATATTAGAGTTCAAGAAAACATTCATGGAGACATTTCTTCAACTGGCCTAAAGTAAGAAAATATGTGAATTAACCAGTATTCTCAACAAATATTTTCATTAGGACAGCATGGGTGGCAACTTCTTAGAGTTATAAAATGCCTAGTCTGAGCTATCTCTAGTAGTTATCATTTTTAAATTCAAAGGGTTGGGGGAAAGAAGTAGTTTACAATTACTTCTCAGTTACTTCTCTCATCAATGATTCTAAGCTTCTCTCTCCCTGTCCTCTGCGCATGCGCGCGCGCGCGCATATACACACACACACACACACACACACACAAAGAGAGAGAGAGAGAGAGAGAGAGAGAGAGAGAGAGAGAGAGAGAGAGAGGAGAGAGATGTATGTATATCCTCGTGTGTTGAGGAACAGGTTTGTACAGGTATGTATGTCTGAGATTAGCTTCTGGTGTCTTCAACCCTTCTCCACTCTATATGTTGAGACATGCTTTTATCCTAAACTTAGAGCTCACTGACTCAACCAGTCTATCGAGTTAGCCTGCTCTATTTATGCCCACCTCACATATAATGGAATTACAGGCAGGTGGCCGTGCCACTTGATATCTTTGAGGGAAGTGAGGATCTGAACACTGGTCCTCATGCCTGTCCAGCAAGAATCTCACCCACTATGACATCTCACCAGTGTAAAGATTTTGATTTTTCGATCCTATTTATACACTACTTGGGTTCTTGAGATTCTGGGATACAGAGGCTAGGGCTTCAACCAAATCTAGTCTAATATTGTTCATGAAAAACTATTTTTTCATAGGAAGTGCTGGTGTTCTTAGGTAGCATTATGCTACAGGAAATTTTTGGAGGCACATGGTGCACAGACCCCTCTAAAGTGCTTTGCACTTGATGAGTTTTGATAATACAATGACAAATATTTTACATAATAACACACCAAAGCATATTGCAGAGTCTCATCATGTAAGAAAAGGCACATACTGACCACATGTATGTTTTATTGCACGCTCAGACTAGTGATGTTTCATTATACCCAACTATGACGATATGGGAGCTAGGAAAGTCTTGGTAGACTACGTCTACCAAGTTTACTCTGAGTTTCAGTTTCTCTAAGACTGCATTACAGAGCAAGCCTCTTTCAGATCACAAGGCTTAGAAATGTTTTAGAATAAGATCCAACCTGAGAATGTTTTATATATTCAAGGTGGAAACTATCTCATTTAATTTACAATATAATAATATTACATCGTAGAATAATAATACGATTTAATTTACATCACACAATAGAGAATGCAGTTGTTAGGCAGGTTTCAACATAAGAAACTTTGTAAGGGTTTGGGCTCTTCATGACTTTTGCTCAAGTGTATACGTGTGTATTTTACAGTGTGCATATGCATGTGTGTGAGAGGGTGGGGTGGGAATACTGTGTTCACACACATGCTGGCAAGTGTGGAGACCAAAGTCTGATGTCAGCATGTCTTCTTATATTGCTTCCTCACCTTAGTTTTTTAGACAAAGACTCTCAGGGAATCTGGGACTCACTGCTTTGACTGTAGTCGTGAGTAAGCTCACAGCAGGGATCTATCTACCTGTCTCTGCCTGTCCTTACTAAGCTAACAAATGTGTAATAATACACCTGGCTCCTTAATGTGGGTGTAACAGTCAAAGCTCACTTACACATGCTCTTGTAAACTTTTGTTTGATTTCTCTGGTTCTATCTTCAGGTACCTTTAAAGCATCAAGCCACAGAAAAACCACATCTAGTCCTTCCACAACGAAGCCAGCTTGTGGGGAACCATGAACTTACCCTTGAGGCTCTAATGAGGTAATTCTCACTCTACAAACCAAGTACCACAGCTGGGGAGCAGAGGCCCAAGTCGGGGTTAGTGCTCAATGTTCTCTGTGCTCTGCCAAGTAGAAAGTATGTGTAGGCCTGCAAGTGATAGGCAATTTTAATTTGTTAACAGCTGGGTAATGACTTTTACAAAATTGAGGAAAAAGTTAGGAAAGAAAAAATGAAAATACCTCCCCCAAGATAAGATGATAAGATAGTTAAAATGAAGAACCTCTCTCTCTCTCTCTCTCTCTCTCTCTCTCTCTCTCTCTCTTCTCTCTCTCACATATCATCATCCTCATCGTCATCATTGTTGTCATCATAATCATCATTAACCATATGTATGTATAAAATTTATTTTTTTTAACAGTAGAGTAAATGTCTGATGTGGAAATTTCTGGTGGTGTCATGTGATGCAGACTCATGTGGTGTTTTGCTGAGGCAAGACCTATGAGAGGACACATTATGTTTGTACAAATAGGACTTAACAAACAGTGCAGGGCTGTGTTGGGGTGCGGGGGGCAGGGTTATAGAACTAGCTATGCAACTCATGTCTTTGTTGATCTTCACTTCATTGAGAGAGGCAGAGAACTCTTAGCATTCTGGCTGGTCCTGGTCACTCCTGATGACTTGTGATGATCCACCAGAGGCCTGGCGGTTTCTGCTGGATCATGCTGATACTGCTGATTCTTGTTTGGTGATACTTTTGAACTGGACTGTTCGCATCCCTACGATGGAGATAGATTGGAACTGTCTCCAAAGAACTACTTCTAAACAGGGCCACATCCCTTTGTCCTATTTACCATCTCCCCGCCCCCCAATTTTGTATGGTGGGCTAGATGGGGGTCGAAGCATTTGAAAACCCTTATTAAAGTAGGTCTTGAAAAAAATCTAAGCCCACAAGCGTTCTAGCAAACGATACTTAAAAAGACTTTTTAAAATGAAGCCAAACACTGGGGGCACCCCCTAGTTGATTTTAACCCACTGGCTGTCACCTCAGTGGATGGTCCTGAATGTTCCAAAGGAGCCAGAAGAAAAGTCATCATTTTCTAAGTGGCCTCAAGTCTCTAGAAGGTTTCTTAGGCAGTTTCCATTCTTTCTTACTTATTCCCCACTTTTCTTCCTTTGATTAAGTTTGGAAATTCAGAGGTTGCCTACACTTTCATTTCTGGTAGACCTTTTCATTGATTAGTTATCCTGTTTGCTTAGGGCTATGATTGCTCTTTTTGACTGTCACTTTAAGATGCTATATGTGCTATGAGGAGCTAGTTCAGGGCTCCACTTGGTGACAGCTATTGAAGAACTCTAACACAGCCAAGCAAGACAAACATGGCAATGACAGGTCCTTCCCTCTATTTTGCTAAACCTTTAGATTCTCTTATTTAACCACATCCGCATTTCTAAAGCTGGCCGTCAAGGTCCATTCCTTTATCTGACCACTTCCCTTTGTCTGACTCATTCCTGAGGCTGACCACCAAGGCCTAACTCTTAAAATTTCCTATTTGGCTATACCCACTAAAACGTCCGATCTGAACCTTCCAACTTATTTTAGCTCATCCTAATTCATCCTAACAGGGACTGCCCCCTTTTCCCTTTAAAAAACCACGCCCACACAGCTTTCTGCTGCTGTTTCTGCTGCTTCAGATTTAGTTACCTTGTCTCTTTGCCTGGCTTAATAAAAGATTTCTTTGTGTTGGAAATTGTTTGTTGGATATGTTCTGTGCCCAAATGTGGGTTTGCGGGGGAATCCAGAGGGGATCACCCTATGGTAGTGTAAGAGTTGTCTGGGTCCTTTCAGCCACCCTATTCCCACCATTATCTTTTTTAAGATAACACCATTCTATTTTGCTGTATGGTTCTTAGAATTACTGGGTGGAAACCTCAGTATTCAGTCTAGTAAAAATGTTACCACAGCTCGGTGTGACATAACCTTCCGTGATGACCGGATTCTCTAAGTAACGGCATTCAGAATTAAATGTAGTTCAAAGACTTATGACTAGGTAGTACAGATACTGTGCTACTCTTTTCTTTGGTTGCTTGGCTTTTTCTTGGGATGCAAAGGCAAGAGTTTGATACCCTCTCCTGCAGATCAAACCAGTAGTCACAGACCAGGGATGGCTTAGTTGGATGTGATCTCATGATTTTGTTCAAGGTGTTATTACAAAAATTTGGTAGGAAAGTTGAAAAAGGGTTTATTTTATAGGTCACCTCCTAGAGTCTACAGTTTACATGTATTCATCTGACTAGAAATGTGCCAATCTAATCAACTCTGGTTTTTTTTTACTGGATTTTTTTTATTAACATTTTTCCGGTTTCCCATCCATAACTCTCCTGCCCCATCCCCCCACCCCCTGCTTCTATGAGGGTGCTCCCCCACTCACCCACCTCTCTCCCCTGCCCTCGGACATTCCCCTACACTGGGACATCAAGCCTTGTCAGGATCAACTCTATTCTGAAACATTTTTCAAATGCTAGGTATCAGTACCCTTTCCTTCCTTTACCTCTGTGGATGTACACACAGAGCACAGCCGACAGTTGTTACAGCCTCTTGTTTTGGTGCAAAGTTTAGGTGCAATGAGATATTAAAGGTGCACTGGCTGAGTTGACAAATGCATTTATCTCTGTAACTCATTCTGCATCATTACTTCAGAGAGCCCCCTCATGCTTCATTTCCGTCAATCTCCACACCTGCTCTCCTGTCCACAAGAGCCAATGTTCTGACACATATTCACCTCAGTCCAATTCCTGACTACCGCATGAAGCACTTAGTGTTTTGTGTTAAGTTTGGCATATGTTTGCGAATTTCATCTCTTTGATTAAATGGGTCAGTCTGCTTCTCATACGGACTAATATTCCATTGCACAAATAAGCTATATTTTAATCGCTCTTTTGTTGATAATTCCTGTGCTGTCCTCAGTTTAGGGAATGGCTGGGCACAGTAACCCTATCAGGTCCTAGGGACGACAGAGAGAACTTTAATTGCTCCTTCTCACTAGCATTGGTGACATTAGCATTTTAAAAATAATTAGGCACTTATATCTTATATTTTGTTATTTCGTGTGTTTTATATTTTCATGACTAATAGTGTTGAAAACATTTTGTGTGTATGTATGATTCTAATTTATACATCATTGGTAATATGCCTTTTTAAACATTTTGTTCATTTTTAAAGTTAATATCTTCCCCATTACTGGACTCTAGAAGTTACTTGCAGTTAAAATTTATTTTGTTGAACGTTCATTGTGTATAGTGATGAGTTTTATAAAGACACTTTGATAACACTATATCATCTACTTTGACCATATTCAGCCATGACTCTCTTTTTCCCTGATTCTATTATTTTCATAAATTACTTCACTACATTTTTTCACTTTTCTGTCCTATATACATATATCATTATGTATTTACATAAAAGCTGGAACCCACAGGTTATAGAAAAACGTAATATTTGTCTTTCTGAGTTTGACTTAATTTATAGAAAGTATGAGGCCCAGTTTTATCAATTTTTCTGCAAATGGCATAATTTCACTTTATTCTATAACTTAATTAAAACTCCACTACATATATATATGCATATATATATTCTTTATCATACGTCCATTGATAGATTATTATGCTGGTTCTATAATGTGGCCCCTATGAACAGGAAAATTAAGTATAGGTGTGTGAAATATACTGACCCAGTGTACTTTAAGTCTAGACTCAGGACTAGTATCACTGGGTCATAGCTAATTCTACATATAGAGTTTGAGTAACCTCCTTTGTTGGTGCTCTGAGGTAGTAAGTCAATCCAAGAAAGAGAGACCTTGCAGGGTATACTGAAACATCTCAGCAGCAGGGTGGGACAGTTTCTCACGAACTTAACCTTCTGCAGTCATCCTGAAGCATGTTTACTGTAACGCAAGAGTTGCTTTTTGGGTAAAACAATTTTCTCATACCGAAGCCCCTGATCTAATCTATATAGAGGAAAACATCACACCTCTGTATCGTTCATCCTTATTGTACACTATTTGTAGTAACCAATAATGCAAGCCATTCCAGCTATACCAGGTCCTCTTGTGACCAAAGTCACGCTAAGGTTGTAAAGTTCCTTCAGAAAAACAACACTATAGATCCCAGAAAACAATCCCTGTTTTCCATAGTGATTTCTTCAAGGTCTAGGTTCCTCCAACAAGTAACTATTTCATTTTGTTTACTTGAAATACAGTGAGAACCAACTATTTCATTCTCATGTTTGCCCTAGTACAGTGACTCTGTCAAAGTTCCACTGTGCTCCATTCTGATTTCCACGGCCTTGTACTAATTTACATTCTGACAATAGTGTAAAAGGGATTGCACTTCTCCACCTTCCCCTAGCATTTACTTTTTTTTGTTTGCTTTTGTTTTTGATTTTTGTTTGTGAATGATGGCCATTCTGTTTGGGTTGGTAAAATTTTGAGTTGTTTTAATTTGCACCTCCCTATGGCTACAGATATTGAGGATTTTTCATGTTTTTCAGCTGTTTGTAATTATTTTGAGAACTGTGCGCTCATTTCATTAGCCTGTTTGTTCTTTGGCTTGTTTGATATTTTGTTATTTAATCTTTATCCTGAAAACTGGTCCCTTGTCAGGAATGTGTGATTGAAGCTATTTATTGCAGGAGGTCATGACTGCTGTAAATCCAGTCATTTGTAAGTTGGGGGGCTTTTGCCAGGCAGACAAAGCAAAACAAAAGCCATGTCATTAACCTATTTTCTCACTTATTCTGCTGGATACAGAATTCCTTTGTGTGTGTGAGCACACACATACAGCTTTGTGAATTCCTGCCTAAGCATGCTATGTGGTACCACAGGGAAATCTTTGTCCTAAGAAGCTAGAGTTTATTTTCATGGAATAACTTATTTTGAAATTAAAGGAAACTTGCTCTGTATTGATCACTCTTGATATTCATCACTTTGATTGTAGCGATGACTTCTGGATGTGCATACACACACAATTACATCTACTGGCTTTATATACTATGTACAGTTTTAATAAACTAGGTACAATTAAGATGTTAAAAACTAAAATGAGGTGAAAATAAGATGATTATATTTAAAACCAACCTATTTCTAGAGTTTACCAGTCCAGTATATACGTTATGATTCAAATACATTGTATTAAATATTTACTGATAATTCTTCAAGTGAAATTGTTGTCATCTCTTCCTGGGGGCAAACATTAGGCCTCAGTGAGGATTGGTCCCTTGCTTAACATAAGCTGGTGAAATGAGGGTCAGATTCAGAATTAGTGATTCTCTTCTCTTGGTACCGGAATGGAATCACATCTTGGTTTGCATGGGAACTTGGTTTCAAAGATGTTTCTCAACTTTCTAGTGCTATGACCATTTAACAGTTTCTTATATTGTGTTGGACACCAACCCTAAAATTATATTTATTGATAATTTCATAACTGTAACTTTCTAGAGTTATGAATCATAATGTAAATATCTGAAATATCTGAGTTTTCCAATAGTCTTAGATGACCCTGTGAAAGGGTCATTTGACCCTAAAGGGGACATGACCTATAGGTTGAGAACTGCTGGTCCAGAATGCCAACATATTGCTGAATTCCTGATGAGAGGAACAGAGACTGTCCAGCTGCTCCACGCAACCTGCAAATCACACAGGGGGCTTCAGGCACATGGGTTCCTCAGTCACTGTTCATGCTAAGGTGGGCTTTTGAGTGATTCAGCTGCTTTTTTGGTCTATATATCCAGGTCTCGCTATAGGTGGCTACTTTGTGCCTTGTTCTGTGAATACAAGATAGTGAATGGCAACTTAAGTTACAAAAAATACCATGGTCAAATACAAAACTGCTGGACAATTTTTCTCTTCAGTTTTAATATGACCGGAACTTTAGCATATTAAACATGAGCAACCTGCCTAGTGTCTTAGGTCTAACTTTAAGAGAAAGCATTGTAGATGATATGCATAAGGCATTTACTAAAATTATTCTCCTGGCACGAACCCGCTTCGTGCCGCTCAGCCTTTAGAATAATGAGTTCTTTGTGTTTGTGGGATTTATTTTAACACATGAAACCATTTTCAAAAGTCAATGTCAATATGAAAAATTACTCTCTCCTTGTGTTCAGTAATGGAAGGGAAGCTCACAAGTGTACCCTCAGCAAATATCCAAAGGCTTCTTCCATTAAGCCTTCCCCGTGCATCGGAGCAGGTGAAAGGATTAGATGACTTAATTCCTACTTCTCATTCCCTTTCCATCCCAGCTTTAAATATTTACTACCACTTAAGAGTCTTGCATTTTAGTAATCCTTGATGAATCAGCTATGCGTTTTGAATTATCACCAATGTGCGCCGTAGAACAATATCTGATCTTTTGTGGCTCCCCTCCTTAGCTTAGTCTTCCTGAAAGTAGGTTAGTTAAACTAGATCAAACGTAGGTCTAAATAACTGAAACCAGGTTCCCTCTGGGAAGCGCTGAAGCCCTATTGTGAAAGCTTGGAATAGGGTCTGGCTGGCACGTCTTCTGTTTAATTTTTAATTTTTCTTTATGCATCTCCCTTTTACTTACCACAGTGATCCTTCTTCTACAACTTCTCAGCTCAGAGTATTCAGAAATCACATATGAATTGGTTTTAGAATGTCTTCTTGCCTGGGGGAGGAAGAAAACCTTTGGTTCATTTTTTCCCCCTTCCCACCTCCTTTAAATATTCAGAACACTGAACTGCTGTTTTCGATCAGGATTCTAAACTGGAGTCAATGGATTGAATCAAAAGGATCTCTGAGCTTAGGTGAAAGAATTAACTTTCTCAGGAGACATCTTTAATTAGAAGCTATCATTTCTTGCTAGCGTGAGCACAACCCCCGCTCCCCTAGACAATGAATGCTAAAAGCACTCCTCACAGTGGGCTGCTCAGAATGATCTCCTTTATTTTTAAATCATATTAAGGTTTTGAATGTATTGTGAAATGCATTTATCATTAGTTTTAAGTTATTGGACTCTTTACATAAGTTTATTCACTGCCTTCGCAGGAAAACGACATGTCTTTAATTTGTAATTTGAATTATTTTACCACTCAGGTTCTAATAAACTGTTTCCGTAGTCAGCTCACATATCCTAGTATATAGATTTTAACCTGGCTGGGCTGGTGTTCTGCATGTGTGTAAACCAAGAGATGACTGCTTTCTGGAGAACGAGGTGCCAAGGGCACGCATTGAGCAGCCTTCCTCTCAGCTCTGTGAAAACACTTTAACTGCTCCTTGTACTGATCTGAGAGTGGTTTCTCAGCTTCTCCCACGCCAGGGCCTTGTATACCACCAGGGTCATGTTCTTTCTGGGATTATTCCCCTGAGAGAGAATCTTGTCTTTGTTATTGTTTTTGAACAATCCTTCCTCCCTTATTCAAGGTTGCTTCATTGATGACATCTTCTGCAGTATTGGAGAGACGAGTAGGGGTGAGGGCAGCAGAATGTGCTTATCTCCTGAACTTGCAAAGGACCTCTCAAAGGGTACATAATATCCGGAGAACCATCGGGCAAAGATGTTTGCCTGAAACATAACAACTTTGACTATGACTCAGGAAGGCATAGGATGTAAGAGGATATGAGAAACCTTAAAAGCACAGGGCGTTCTCTCCCTGTTAGAAGACTAGGAAGTCAGAGGTCTTCTGACATCACACTGTTTCTGGCTTAAATTGGAGATAAGGCAAGAAGATAGATCCATAGTCTCTAGCTAGGAGGGTCTCCTGTTCGATAGCCAGCAAGGAAACAGGAACCCGATGCTACAACTCGAAGGAACTAGGTTCTGTACACAACCTGAATAGATTGGAAGCAAATGTCTCTCCAGAGGAGCCACACCATGGAAACTCATCCATGGCTGATAGCTTCATTTTAGCCTGTGACATTGAGAAGGCACAGTAACATGGTGTCAGACTTCTGACATGCCAAGCGAAGTATTGGATAGGTGCATGTGAAGCCAGTACAGTTTTGGAAATTTGTTATACAATAAATCAATTTGTTATACAAATAATCAATATAAAGTGATCAAAAGATCTGACCATTGAAGGGTGTGTGTGTGTGTGTGTGTGTGTGTGTAGAATTGGTAACACACCAGTAAAAATCATTAAAACCTTCAGCCAGACCACACGGTATGTTATAGACTTCTTTAAATCTTGGGTTTGTTTTATCATCAACTCTTCTTACCAAATTCTTATTGGATGTCTATGAAACAGGCAATCCACAAGTGGAAAGGGCTCCCTCTGGATTCAGCAATATTTCACTAGATTTAAGGCCCCAGGAATGTTAGAAATTTATTTTCCCTCTCTTTTAATATGTTTCTTTTGCTACAGCCACAGCTTTTCAAGATAAATTGAGACACTTAACTTAAACATCAAGTGTAGAAATCACATCGGACTCAGCTTTAAATATTTTTTGTTACTTTTTTTTCCTGGATATTTTATTTATTTACATTGCAAATGTTATCCCATGTCCTGGTTTCCCCTCTGGAAACCCCTATCCCATCCTCCTCCCCCTGTTTCTATGAGGGTAATCTCCCACCCATATACCTACTCACTCCTGCCTCCCTGCCCTGGCATTTCGCTACACTGGGGCATCGAGCCTTCACAGGGTCAAGAACCTCTCTTCCTACTGATGTCCAACAAGGCCATCCTCTGCTACATATGCAGCTGAAGTCATGGGTCCCTCCATGTGTACTCTTTGGTTGGTGGTTTAGTCTCTGGGAGCTCTGGGGCATCTGGTTGGTTGATGTTGTTGTTAAAACCTCATTCTTTTCTTCAGAACACAGTAGACTCTCAAACAAAGCAAACTGTAGTGGGACTTGCCTAATGATCTGAGGACTTAGTGATCCATTGCAGCTTTGACAAGATGAATTTACCATCTAAAAATCATGGAATGGAATATATTCACTACAAATGTTCAAGAAGGTCCACACATCAGTCCACGAAACCAAAAACTTACAATAACTTGTGAATGTAAAATTCGAAAGGTATTTATAAAACCGTAATCTAGTTTGGCATTAGCTATGATAGTTAAGCTCCAGAATGGCTTGGTTTTACTTTCACTTCAACAATACAAGGCTGCGAGATGATGGGGAACTTGCTCGACTCCTCTCTTTTTAAATTTTTTATTGGATGTTTTATTTATATACATTTCAGCTGTTATCCACTTTTCTGGTTTCCCTTTCACAAACCCCCATCCCATCCTTTCTCCTTCTGTTTCTATGAGGGTGCTCCCCTGTATCCGCGAACTCCCACCTATTGCCATAGCATTCCCCTACACTGGGGCATCGAGCCTTCACAGGACTAAGGGCCTCCACTCACACTGATGCCAGATAAAGGCCATCCTCTGCTACCTATGCAGCTGGAGCCATGAATCCTCTTTGGTTGGTGGTTTAGTCCCTGGGAGCTCTGGGGGGGGGGTCTGGTTGGTTGATATTGTTGTTCTTCCTATGGGGTTGCAAACCCCTTCAGCTCCTCCAGTCCTTGCCCTAACTCCTCTGTTGGGATCCCTATGCTCAGTCCAATGGATGGCTGTGAGCATTCACTTCTGAATTGGTCAGGCTCTGGCAGGAGACCTAGCTATAACAGGCTCCTGTCAACAAGCATTTCCTGGCATCAGCAAAAGTGCCTGGGTTTGGTGTCTGCATGTTGAATGGATCCCCAGGTAGGGCAGTTTCTGGATGGCCTTTCCTTAGTGTCTGCTCCAGTCTTTGTCCCTGTATTTCCTTTAGACAGGAGCAATTCTGGGTTAAAATTTTGGAGATGAGTGGGATGTTCCGTGATTTCTATATCTGTCAAGAGGAGATAAGTAACACTAGTCTCTCTAATGAATATCAGATAAGATTAATTGTAAAACAAAACAAAGTAAAACCAACTTAATAGGATGGTTCTTGGACCATTACAATGACTGCCAGTAGTTTTCAATATTTTACCTTACTTTTAAATTGAATTTGTTAATACACAATTACTAATTAACAAATTACATGTCTGTCATACACGCTTTGAAACTTGAATGTATTGTGTGATGCTAAGACTGAATTAAGGATATCTATCACCTAAGTTATTTATGATTTCTTTTTAAATTTATGTTTATTTATCTATTTACATCTTGAATGCTGCCCTCCTCCCAGTCTCCCTCCCCCACAGAGACCCTCCCCCATCCCTCCCTTTCTTTTCTGGTATCCCCCCTCCTGGGTATTCCCCCACTATGGCTCATCAAGTCTGTCAGGTTAAGTGCATACTTCCCCACTGAGGCCAGACAAGGCAGCCTTTTTGAGGAATGAATACCACAGTCTGGCTACAGCTTTAGGGAGAGTCTTAATCCCCTCCAGTTGTGGGGCCCACAGGTCTGCTGTGTATGTGTTGGGGGCCTCATGTGTAGTCTTTGGTTGGTGGTTCTGTCCCCGAGAACTCTCAGAGGTCCATGTTAGTTGACTTGGTTGGTCCTTCTGTGGGGTTCCCATCCCCTTCAGGGCCTTCAATCTTTCCCCCATCTCTTCCATAAGAGTCCCTGACCTCTGTTCGATGGTTGGCTGTGGGTAACTGCATCTGTTTCGTTCACCTGCTGGGTACAGCCTCTCAGAGAACAGTTATGCTAGGCTCCTGTCTGCAAGCATAACAGAATATCATTAATAAGTTAGGGATTGGTGCTTGCCCATGGATGAGTTTCAAGGTGGGCCGATTATTTATTATTGGTTGACCGTTCCTTCAGCCTCTGCTCCATCTTTGTCCCTGTATTTCTTTCAGACAGGATACATTTTGGGTTGAATGCTTTGTTGGTGGATTGGTGTCCTTATCTCTCCACTGGGGGTCCTGCCTGGCTATGGGAAGTGGCCTTTTCTGTTTCCATGTCCCCACTGTTAGGCTTCCAGGCTAAGGTCACTTAAAATGACTCCTGGGAGCCTCTCCCATCTCAGGTTTCTGGGACTTCCTAAACCCTCCCCACTCTCCACCCCACAACCCTCTCACCCCCACAGCTGCAAATTTTCATTCATTCTCCAAGGCCTTCTGGGTCTCCTGTCTTTCTCCACACCTGTCCCCTATTCCCCTTCCCGACACACTTCCCTCCCTCCCTCTGCCTCCTATAACTCTTTTGTTCCCCCTTCTAAGTGTGATTATGATCTCTTTATATTATCAACATTCAAAATCCGTTTGTGTCTGATTAAAACATATACATTATTATTATATGTGACAGCAATCACAAACTAGAACATCTGCTCATCTAATTGTAACTAAATGTCCATTCTCTCTCTCTCTCTCTCTCTCTCTCTCTCTCTCTCACACACACACACACACACACACACACACACACACACACACACACCTAAATATATAAATACAATATACTCAATCTGTTTAGTGTTACTTTAACTGTATATAAGTCAAGTCTGGTCTATTTGTATTGGATAACCAATTAGGGAGCTTATTCATCTCTGGAAAGAGCTATTTCTCTCAGGTTTAACATTTCTTAGTTGTCTGTAGTTTTTGTTTTTGTCTGTGAGTTAGGGTACCGGGTTTCCCCACTCTTATGCTAGCATATCTATTGGTATATTTCAGATTTTGTTTAGGGAGCCATATTGTTGAGGTGTCATAGGTGAGGCCTCCCTCTTATTTCTAGGAGACAGAATTCACAGACGTTTTCATAGTTTTTCAGTTCTTATAATCCTTCTGAGCCCTCTTCCTAGACGAGCCTTAGTTATGGGAGTTGTGTTGTAGATGATTCAGTTGAGGCTAAACACTGAAGGAACCCATGTTCTAAATAAATCGATCACTTGTCATTTTCTGTAATGGATTCCTTGTGGTACAAAGAGAAGCTTCTTTGTTGAGAGACGAGAAGTACACTTATCTGAGTATAGGATAGATTTTTTAGAATGCAGTTAGGAATGATTATGACTTAGCATGATGAAGTAGCAGTAGTGGGTTCCCTATTAAGATCTGTGACCTCACTAGCCCAGGATGACTAACTAGGTTTCCAGTACCAGCTATGATATTTTTTCCTATTGAACAGGCATGAAGTTCAATTAGAGAGTTGTTGCTGACCTTCTAGACTTGAGTGCTACTATTGCGCCAATGACGTGCCAGTGACATGGTGGTCATCATTGTGGTTCATGGGTGTCGCAGCTGTCTGTATAGTATTACCTTTTGCTTCCCTCCCTCGGCAACTGCACGGCACCTTCTACTACTTTGAAAGTCAGGCCTCAGTGGGAGGCTTTCAGGTCAGGTTCAGCTCAAAACCTCCAAGCTGAATGTTCAGAATTCATGGTATCTTCAGCAATAGCTCTCCTTCAACCTCTGGGAGTGAGAGGTGCCCAAGAGTCTCTCTTGAACTCTCCTGATTGAAAACTTGAAACTAGAGTTTCTCACATTTGTTAATTTTTTTTAGATAAACTATGGCTCTTGAAAGGGAGTATTGAAACCCCAAGTGGGATAATTTCACTTGAACTGTGTATGTGTATGTATATGTATATACCCTGAATTTAATATATTATATGTAATTTAAATAAATAAGGAGATGATTCCTTATGTCTTTTTGAAATCTCCTTAATCGTACTTATTATTTAATTATTATTTTATACATTGTTCCATTTTAAGTTTTAAGAAGCATGTTGCCTCACTTCCTGAAGAGCTGTTGGTGGTTATTTGCTGTTGTGGGGAGGGGAAGAGCATGTCTTCGATGGTTTAATTACTAGTGAATTACCCATGCTCCAGAAGAGAGATCACAAGCCATGCCCAATGTAAACAAGCCTGGTTAAGCACGATGAGACATAAAATAAGACAAAAAAGGCATAATAGTGTGTGTGTGTGTGTGTGTGTGTGTGTGTGTGTGTGTGTGACTTGTTGAGCTGGGGTAGGGTAGGGTAGGGTAGTGTGTGGTGACAAAAACGGGATAGAGGAGTGAAGGTGATCATAAAGAATGCATTTAATACACACATGGAGAGAGAGACACAGAGAGAGAGAGAGAAACAGAGACAGAGAGAGACAGAGAGAGAGAGAGAGAGACAGAGAGAGAGAGAGGAGAGAGAGAAACAGAGACAGAGAGAGAGACAGAGAGAGACAGAGAGAGAGAGACAGAGCAGGACAGGTATGAGTCTGTTTTCTATTCAGCCCCCAGTTGAAGAATACAGTTATTTACCACAAGGTCTCAAAGAAAACAGAAACTCAGCAAATAAGCCACAAATGTTTTCAGAATACATATTTGAATTAATGAGGTTGATGTGTTAATATAGAAATCTTTCTTGCCCAGGGGGAAGTAACATTTTTAATAAAAATAATGGAAATGAGACTCGTGTTCTGTGTTCTCATTTGTCGTCATTTTTACCAGTAGCTGGGAAATCCTGGGAAGAAGCTATTTAACCTTTATGAGCCTCACTTTCTGTATTATTCAATTTGCCTAGATTCCTTGCAGTTTCCTAAAGCTTAATTATTTCAAGTTAAGTCTCAGTTCTTATTTATCAAGATCTATTTTATTGGCGTTATCCTTCCAATAAAATCAGAACCTATTTTGTGACTGTGCATAGGAATCAGCCAATCTCTTGCTAGACCTTCCTATGGAAAACTAAAGGCATTTGCACTGAATACCATTTTAATAGTATTTGTTGGTATAAATAAACATTGCTATTTTGTGTTATGATGCCTCTATGAAGATTTTCCTCTTCTGCTAAATCTTAATCTAATATGCCCTTAGCAAACACACACACACACACACACACACACACACACACACACACACACACACACCACATTTTGATGAATGTGAGGGTGTGTACATAGGATTTTATTACTCAGGATTGCTTAAGTTCAAAGTCAGGGACCAACATAGACAACATAGTGATCTCCAACCTTCAAAGGAAAATTACTTATATCTTGCAAAATCAGAGTTATAGCAATAGAAAACGAATGAAAATGTACTTCAAAGAAAAAGTAAATTATGGGATGGTGCTACAGAAATATGGCAGCCCAAGTCAGTTAAGATTCCTAGTAATTCAACAACCATTGGCTTGAAGAACCTCTTTTTATTTGCTTAGTTTACAATGTGTTCTACTCTATATGAGTGTAGCGTACATTAGAGTAGCATGTGGTGAGTGATGCAGAGACCTGGTTCTTTCCCAATTGTCAAGAATATATGGTGGTGGAATCCTTGCTTTCAACTATGTCAGCTATCATGGCCCTTCCACGGCTGAGATTATATAGTAGAATAAGATTCCAGGAAGACCGTAAGAGCCAACATGGAAAACTGTGCAGCAAAATGACGTCATATGGAGACAAGAAAGCTATTGCACTCATGAATTCCCTGAGCTTGAGGTGAGCTGCACAAGACTTGAACAAGATTGGGTCCAAACATTCCATCATGGAAGCTGGGGGTCCTGAGGTTCTATCCTTCCCAGAGGAACTATGTGGATCCAACACTTGTTGTGGGAGGGATGTTACTTTCATCAGTGGAATAGCCACAGATACATTCCCCTGGTTACCCTCAATAACTTCCCACCTAAGACCAGCAAAGTAACTCAGTGGTCCACATACAGAAGGCGAGCATGGAAACTTATCGAGAAGAAGTGTAGAAGAGACAGAGGGATGAAGCATGAAAATTACTAGAAGTTATGTTGCTGTGGTAACCTGTCAAACAATAAGTTTGAAAAAATGGAAAAAGTGTTTCAAAATTGTGAGGTACTATCTTCTAGGAGTATAACCATATAGAAACTATGCCTATAGAGTCTCGTCAATATGACAGGCCAAACGTGAAGTGAACAAGGACAACAACAGATATGGCTAACATGAACAGGATAAGGCCAATAGGCCTCAACCCCACACAAAGAACTACAAGCAACTGAGGAATGTGAGATATAATCTTCTCCAGGGAAGAAACCATCAGCTGGATATTCAATACTAAATGATCAACCCTGAAAACATACATACAGGTACCATTATACAGACTGAAAAGATTATACTTATGTGCTTAGAAATATATATATTTATATGTGTATACTATGTTTGATATGCACACATACACACATATGTATATAAAATTAATGAAAACTTATATGTTTAAGGATATTTACATATGTATACTTCATGGATGATACACATACAGAATCACACTTACATATATCTATATCTATGCCTATATATCTACACATATGTAATATATTTGTTTTCATATATTTTTCATATATGCACATTTCGAATGTATACATATGTGAAAAAAGGGGTCATGAATCTAGAAGAGAACAATGTGGATTATATGGGAGGGTTAAGTATAGTTATATTATAATTTCAAAAAACGGAATAATTTTTAAAACTGGTGAATTAAAACTATTAAAAAAAATCAAAGGATTTCTATTCAGCAGTTGACAGGGTAGTCTCCCTGGAGCAGACAGCTGAGAACTTATACCACTGTTCTTGGCTAATTAGACTAAAGGCAGAATTTAGGGCTCTTTTCCTGAGCAAACGTCTGGCCACACATGGGACACTGAAAGCATCAGAGTTACTCTTCATCGCCCCGGCGTCTCCCAGACACAGAACGATGAGAATCATTTTGGCACCCTCTGCATCTGCTTCTGTGGACTGACTTTGAGTGGGAGCCTACACAAAGGTGACTGGTTTTCCACACCTGTTCTCACTTGCCTTTTCTCTGATCAAACCCTCCTGAGATTATGAACCAAATCAACTGTTTCCACTCACAAGAGTTTTCAGAGAATTTCCTGTAGAAAAGTGAAATCCATGTGTTTGCCACAAGATGGATGGGTTGAAGATATGAAATGAACCAGACATAAAAAGACAGCATTTTTTCCTCTTATGTAGAAGCTGAAAGAAAAGCAGTGGCTGAGTGCGGATGCTGTGATTACCAGACCTTGGCGTAGGTGGTAGGGTCAGGATAAAAGGAGCAAAGAGGTGGTCATGGAGAAGCCATGTACTGACACACCACTCCCAGCCCTGTTACCATGTATAATTAATGAATGGTAAACAAAAAATAAAACAGTAGAAATAGCCCTGACTCATATGAGCCTCGAGACATTTTAAGAAAATATGCCTATACATATATGCTATATATTTATGTATTCTTTTAATATATATTAATATATAATATAAACTTTTAAAAATTCATACTTTTAAAATGCTTTTATCATGAAACAGTGAGCAAAGTTGTAGATTTATTAATTAGCCTGACTTTCCACATTTTAAACATGTGTCCAGATATCGTTTCTCAAAGCAAATACATAAAAATCATATAAGAAGAAAAGAAATTTGTAAAATAGCATTCGCCTTCCAGTTATTCAACAAAGCTCAAGGTCATAAGTACTGTGTTTGAGTGCTACTCTCACACTTCACTCATGAAGATACAACTACACAGCTGGTAAAGCATATAGATGCTGATAACATTCATCTATATTATCTATCACTATTATTATTATTATCATCATTATCATTATTATTATTATTATTATTGTTATTGGATCTCACAGAAATCACACCTCATAAGTGAGGAAATGACTTTTTATCATTCCTTCGTGTTGATAATAAAGTTTTAAAAGAAACATTGCTAGATTCAATCTCTCAAAGTGTCAGTCATAACCTTCATGGGATATCTAAATTGACAATACAGGTCAAGGATTCATGAATTCTTGCCATCTAAGTCCTCTGTGCCTTCCTTCTAACTCTGAAGCCACACAGGGTCCTGCTTCTGATACTCCCAGATGCTTTGTTCTTGGACTTCTTCCAAATCTTGACTTGTCCTAAACTATGTGTTTCGGTTTGGTTTCACTCCAATATCCACCCCCAGTTCCCCCAGCACCACCACCACGGTGCCTTATTTGAATCTCACCCAGTTTTCAATGTCATTCTTCTGGGGTAACATAGACTATTGTGTGATGCCTTCTCCCTGAGACCATCCTGCCATCTGCTTGAGTGTGCCAACACTCTCCATGTTTAAATCCTGTACACTAACCTCATTATTTTAAAATTGGTGCCATATGTGAGGAAGAGGAATATGCATTGATAAAAACAACCTGAAGTGATGTAACATTTTATAACACTGGCCTCACACCATCAGAAGTCCATTTTATAATTGGCAAAGGACTTTAAGAGCTGTCCTATTATTGTCATTATTACAATTATTATTATTATTATTATTTATTATTATTAGGCAAAAGTAGTTCACATGTTTGAATCACATTAATAGGAGACTTGTTTCCTGGTTGACACATAACAGAGTTTACCCCAGTAATTCTCTTTTCCATTCAGAGATTAAATCATTCTTTATAATGCTCCAGATTTGGTAGTGGGTCTGTTCATTTCTACTCAAATGATTATTGATGTGCCTGATCTCATTCTTGGCCTTTTTGTGCTCAATAATAACATTTTAGCAAATGTTTTCATTCCATCTAGCATATTAAAAGGCACAAAACACTGTTTTTCATTATTAAAAGTAAGGAGTCATTGGAAATCACCAATTGTATATACAGTTAATTGAATTGCTAGCCTGAAACAATATTTCTAATAAACAATTCAATGGCATATGATAAAGGCAAACTCATTATATGCAGACTATAATTATAAACATAGCAAATCATAAGCTGCAAGTTCTTTCTACCGTTAAGTAAATAACTGTCTCTCTTAAGGCTGATTTGCTGAAACACTACCTGGGAAACCGATAAATATTCATTACCCTTATTAAATAGAAAATTTTGAGAGTAGAAGGTTATCTGTTTGAAGGTCATCTGTATTTAAAAGCATAAAGAAGAGATAACATGGATGCTTGTCCCATCCATGCTTTACCACAAAGGTTTTGATCTTTGGCCAATTCCTCACCCTGCTGTAAATCTTTGGAAAATAAGAGTTTTGTATCCCTGGATTCTCTTTGCTTATGTGTATTGTAATCACAGATTAGAAATTGTTCAGTTGAGCTACCTGGAAAATATAAAATATATAAATAAAAGTATTTAATACATTTACCCTAATATTTCTAGTGTTAAAAAACATTTTGTTGGACATAAAACATTAAGTATTCTCAAAATATTTCCAGTTTAAGAAAACCACTCCACTTTCTATCACAAGTCAATGAAAAGTCTAAGCATACATGCACTGGGTCTCATATAGTGTAACATGAAATCAAATGACGTCATCCTGCAATGAAGAGATTTAAGTTAAAAAGAGAACATGATACATTTACAGAGAACAAACTTCATCCTCAAGTTTAATCTCACAATCCATCACTAACCTAAAGAAAGCAGTTATATATGTTTGTACCAGGAAGACCAATATGTTTCTGTATGGTCACTGCCCTATTAATGTGACAGCCTAACTTAAATACAGTGAAAAGTAAAGTTAATTTTTTATAATTAACAGTACATTAAAATACCTGTGTATTTTCACCATCTTCTGTTTTCAGTGCACATAAGTAAGTGATCTTCATACAGACTGAGGGGCAAGTCTTTCTTGCCCAAGATACAAGTATATAAGCTTATAGCATGGCTTCCTGGCATTTCTGTGACTCGAACTTCAGCAGCAGCTCTGATTATCAGCTGTTGTGACATCTATAAACTGTGGTTTGGAGACATTTCTGCACTTTCCTTGCAGATGTCAGAACATCTTGGCATGTGCCCAGCTCATCAAACAGTAATGAATTCCTGGTCTCTATGGCTTCCATGAATGAACCCATCACTTCAAGGTCTGGTAGTAGGGAAGAAAATTCATTTTCTGCTCTTCGGTCTCCAGGATGGTTTGTGTGACTTTAAATATTCCTATAGGTAGTGTCTTCAGGAGGAAACAAACTTCAGATCTTTAATTGTTGATATTATTTGTTGTGAGCAAACATTCAAGAGTAAAAGATGCTACTGTGAAAAAAAGTGTTTTTGTACACATGTGAATGCATGTGGATGTATACACGCATATGTGCGCGCACGCGCACACACACACACACACACACACACACACACATGCGCTCACAGATTTCTAGCATGTACTGATGATTTTCATTATTTACAAAAAACTTTTGCAGAAAAGTAAAAACTCAGACTCTGCATGTGAAAAGCTATTTTACAGATTCTGGAATTTATTGTAGCATTTGTAGTTTTACATTTATCCATTGAGTACATGAGCTAGTTGACACCTGGTATTGAATCATAGAATATGGCAATGCATTCTTTCCATGGAATAGTAGCCTGGGTGATAATGTGGGTGGATAGAATGAGCTATCATTGAATGGTAAGAGAGATGACATTGGAAACATCATAAGACTCAAGTCAATCTTGAGATAGGGCCAAAGATAGGCATGCCAAAGCCATAAATACAATCTCAGATCTCTGGAAGAGTAGAGGTTCTAAATAGGTTCAGAGAAGGAGAGATCAAGACTTAAACAGTTTTAAACAGCAGGGCCAGGGGTGAATTCAGAGGTTAGGGAATGAATGAAAGAGAATGGGAGATGAGTCCAATGAAGTCTAATATCAGCCTTACTTCCTGCATTCATCCAGTGTCCCTTCGTACAGTGACTGTTTCTATTCAGGTGTCTCCTGTCTCTGGCTGCATATGTAGCTTAGAGAATGCTATAAATCAAGTACATTTTAATTAGCTTAATTTAACTTGATGAATGTGTGGATAAAGAAGTAATAAAAGGAGACACAATGAACAAAGAGCACACATGATTTACAACTATATCTTTGCTGAATACCTTTCTTTTCACAAGGTTTTATTAGCTTGAATTCCCATCAGTGGACTGTGGAAATATTTCCTGGACATGGCTTTTATAATACCAAGAATTACTTTTTTAAACTTGGGGAATCTGATAAATAAGAAAGCAAATTCTCCCTTCAGGGTTGATACCCATGGTATGAGTGAGGGGAAGTCCTCTAGTTATTATTTCTTCCTTCATGTTTTGTTCCCTGTCACATAAAAATACACATATTTTGTTGATACATCTTAACTTGGTTTTCTAGAACTGTCCTGGGTCTAGAACATGAGAACCAAACTGAATTTGGTAACCTGTATCTGGAAATTTCGGAAGTGGCCTCCACACAAGACTCAAGGATTGTGAATAGATTGCATACTCCTAACTTTCTTTGACTGCTGGATGGTGAGAGAGGTGACTCGCATTTCCAGCTCACAATGTGGTAGAAGAGAGGAGGCCCATGGGTAGAGGCCCAATGGGTCTTGAACTCATTCAGAATTTACTGAATCACATCAGAGAAAACACAGCAAGAGACTTGAGGTATTTGGCACAGATAGGTTTTGTTTATTTGTTTTTAACCATCTGTAAGTGAAACTTGGGCCTTGAGCTGTGTACGAGCATTTGTTGTTCTTGCAAAAGACCACATTTAGTTCCTAATACCCAAACTCACAACTTCTTGTAACTCCAGTTCCAGCAATATCCAGTGCCCTATTTGTCTTTTTTCAGGCTCATAGTTTACATATAGACAGGGCAGAAAGAAAACACATGTAAGTAAAAATAAAATAAGAGAAGCCTTTGCTTACTGGTTTATTCAATTTTCATATTTTTCTTGCAAACTGATTTTATAACTAGTGCTCAGTCATTTATTCACACAAAATAATACATCTGCTTTTCCTTGTTTTGTCTAATAATTTCTGTTTAACATCCTTTTTTTTCCTGAGGAATCAAAGATACTCATATACATTTAAATCAGCTTCTGGAGATGCAATTTCATAATTTCTCTAGAAGTTTGTGGGGTAAGATTACTTTTATTGTTAAATTAGATTACTAATAACTATTAAAACATTTAAAATACATCTTATATTTTTGAGACAGTGACTAACTAGGCATTTTAATATATATATATTCCAGAAGACAGTGGCACACACCTTTAATTCCAGTGCTCAACAGAGGAAGATGGATCTCTTTGAGACAAGGCCAGCCTGATCTACAGAGTGAGTTCCAGGACAGCTAGGGCTACATAGAGAAACCCTGTCTCAAAGTATCAAAACCATACCAAACCAAAACAAACAAAACCCAAACTGTTATTAATGTGTTTATACATCTTTCTCATATTTTCTCAACTGTTTGATAGCATTGCTTAAGTATTAATGATTCCTAAAGATCTAAGTGAAACCTAGGATAATTTTGCAACAGAAAGCCTCCCTGAGGTACTGATTGATGTAGCTCTTTGCAGTGTTCTGTAATACAGTCCTTTAGTATAAATGCTTTCTCCAGTCGCTCATTGAGAGGGATGATATCTTGTGAGGATCTTGAGGAAAGAAGGGGGAAGATAGCAGTGTTCCCTTGGATGCTGGTCTTTGGGGTTACCAAAAAGGGATATGAAAGCATAAATAGAAGCAGTGGGGTCCATGTCTGGCTGCAAGAACAGAGTTTTTCACTTCTTAGTGACAAGAGGCTACAGAGCATCTGGAGGTCTGGCCAAATCCCGTGTTTGTCTAGACCTCTACCGTGATCCCATTTACAAATTAACACCTTAGAGGTCTCTGGCTTTGAGAGAGAAAATATTCAGTTTAGATACCAGTGATAATAAAAAGACACTGAACAACTAGTGACATAGAAAGGGTGGTACCTTCAAGGGACCTCAAGGAGTGTGAAGTTTACTGAAGTCCAAGAGTTAGCAAGAAGTAAGACAGTGTCGAGGACACAGAGATGAAGTTAAAAAGAAGAGAAGGATGTTTTCATACTCTTTGCACAGTGTGTACTGAGAATTGCCTTTATCATGTCTTTATAAGAATAGACACTCGAAAATAGCTTACAAAGCTCTCCAGCAAGGACAGCTTGCTGGCTATACGTAACAAGATAATGGGCTTCAGGCTCTCATTGGAGGGAGACTTTAAAGTTTTCTGCTAGCAGCTGTCTTCTTTCTCCTTCCCTGATCAGAATTTTCATGCCATTTTACCCATAGGCAAGGAATGGGGGAAGATTAATCACAACCAAGCTAGCTGCACCATAATCAAATCAAAATTAAAGCTGGTTAATTGATAATTAGTAAAATCTAATATAAATCCTTCAAAACAAGGGATGCTCGCGGAGAGTCTATTCCATGTGACAGCTGTTTGTCGGGCACTTTGTCGTTATAGGCACCGAAATGTAAGCAAGAGTGAAGGCTCAGAGATTACTGAAGAAAAATGCAGCTTTCCTCTCCTCAGGGCCCATCACAGGTAAAGTAAACTTTGGGTTTCTATGTGTATCACCCCATAGCAACTCCTTAGCAACCTTCAAATGATAAAGCTTCTACTGAGGGCATCTACAGGACAAAATTTTAAGAAAAGCCTTTTTTTTTTTTCTGTTGAAACTTTAAATTTTACATTTTCAACTTGTTTTATAGGACAAGAAAATTAATATTTCATATAACGTTTTAAATGGTTCATTATTGAATATCCCTCACCAGTGCAACCTCGAGCATGATACTGTGAGAAATATGTTCTTGCTGATTTTATTTCATTAAACTCTAAGTCTGAGGGAATGGGGAGAACTTTCTTCCTTGAGATTCTGGTATTAGTTTTTCTGTTTTTCTAAATTTATTAAATTTATATTTATTCCATCCACCTACTTCAATATGTGGAGACCTGGATTAACTGCTATCCTTTATTTACAAAAATTCAGTATTTATGAATATGAAACATGAACAGCGATAACTTCAAAACATACTTCTGTGACACTCTCTCCTTGTTTACTCTCAGGAATTAGTAACTAACCATCGAAACAAAAATATCCAGAAAATTGCCATTATTTTCTATATTACAAACATCAGGTGTAGCCATTTGTGAAAGGCTATTGTTGATTTTTAACTTGAGAGTACCTGGAGTAATCTAAGACATGGACAACTAGAAATGCCTATGAGGGATTGTTTGATGGCCTTAGTTGAGGTGGGAAGAAGGCTCATCCACTGTGGGAGGCACCATTCCCTAAGCTGGTACCTTGAACTGTGTAAATGTATAAATGGAGCTGAGCAGTGGCTTCTTCTGTTTACTGACTATGAATGGGATGTGAGCACTGCCTTCTAGTTTCCACTGTTCTTACTTCCTTGCCAGAGTGGATTGTAGCTTTAAACTTTGAACCATAGTGAAACCCATTCTTCCTTAAATTGCTTTCATCAGGGGAAGGTTTTTTGTTGTTGTTGTTTTTGTTTTTTTTTTTTTTTTAAATCACAGCATTGGGAAGAAAAAAATGTACACTTGATAGCCTGCAGCTCTTCTAAAACTGCTCCTGCTCAACAGCACGTTTGTGTTCCTCACCCTTTATGTTTATATGTTGAATTTTTAACTTCATAATGTTGTTAAATTGGGAGATGAGACCATTGAGCAACTGCACAAATGAAAGTATTGATTTATCTAAGGGATCCTGGAGAGATTTTTGCCCCTTGTCATCAATATAAGAATGAAGTGAGATCTAGAAAGATCTCTCCCCCCTCTCTCCCATGTCTCCTCCCTCTCCCTCTCCTCTCTCTCCCTCCTCTCTCTTTCCTCTCTCTGCTTGTTCTTGTATTGCTAGCAAGTCACTGGCATCAGAGCCTAGCTTTTTGGGACTCTGGGGTATACTGGAGACAAGCTAAGACACTGAGCACTGTGGACTGAACAACTTCTGAACTTTCGGAACTTTCATTGGGAGGTAGGTATTCTTGGGCTAATCGGACCACAGCCTGTAAGCCATTCTAATAAATTACCTCTCTGTGTGTGTGTGTATAGTCATTCTATAAGTTCTGCTCATCTAAGAGAGCCCTGACTAATAACATTTTTCTAATATGCAGCTCTCTGTTAAACACAGTTCTTTGAAACTCTTTCCTTCCAGAAATGTTGAACTATGAATATTATAATGTGTTACTTATACATTTCCTTTCCTTTTCTATTTGTAGACCCCCCTATTTTATTCATTTGTTATTTTTATAAAGGTTATCGCACCAGAACCATCTCTGTTTATAATGTGCATACTATACTTAGCATTTTTGTTCACTTACATGGTTTTAGTTCCCAATCTTCAACTGAACTCAGTTTTCATCTCATAATAGCTTTTCCTTCCCATATATCCTGCTTCTTTTAAAGGAATGATTGACTACCCATGCAAGTAAGAAGCCTGAATGTTTCCATCAAGTCCCTTTTCCCTTATTGATTCAATTTTCCATTGGCCACTAAGTCTTAAATATGCCTAGAATCTACCTACTTTCTCTTGTTATTTAATCTGACATAATTTTCAAATGATTTTACTGCATCTTCATTTATCTCTCTGCTCCATATCCAACCACCACAGTAATGTTGGTACTCTAGTTACCCCTGCATGATGCACATAGCACATCTAATCTTTAATCTTATCAATAAGACTACTTAACTGATTACTCTCTGTTCCTCATCGCCTGATGATCTCAAATGTATTGTAAGTCCTGATTTCATACAGCTGCCATGCTTAATCTTATATCTTCCTATTTCAATAGACCTTTCCTCTAGTCTTCAGTGTCTTCACTTTATTCATGCAGTTACTTCCTTCACACCAATATTCAAACCTGTTCCCAAAACGTTCATGTGTGGAGAACCGGGCTCTTTGTGAAATGAGTGGAACACACATAGGTCTTTTGTAATAAGTGTATATCTCTATTATGTCCTTTATTTCAACATTCTGTTTCTTGACCCGCCTGAAGATATTATAGAATTAAGATAGTTTACAGCAAGGAAAATTTAATATTGTGAATAATATTGTGGCAGAGTTTTCACTTGATAAATATTGGTCATATTTGACATCAGACTATTGAAATGTGATGAGTGTTACTCAATTTTCTTCCCAGGGACAGCAGAGAATGGTTTGTGAATATTACACAGCTAATATTAATAAATGTTGAAGGAATGAAAATATTCTTATAGTTTTTGATGCATCAGGAAGAGAGGATGCAGAGATGAACTTTTTCCTTAAAATTGAAATAAATGCAGATGAAGTTCAAGATCAGGGGCTTGAAGAGAGAAAAAGAATGACGTCTGGTTTTGTCATGTTATCCAATGCCAGGCTTAGACTTGGTCCTTTGGGTTCCAAAGATGCAAGAGTGACACATCCATTTATTGCAATAAAACCTAGACAAGGGACAGATGCTGTTCCTTCCATCAACCTGCAGAGGGTGCAATAGAGCATACGCATTGATTGGCAACTTCACCTGACTTAGAAAATGTGCTTTCTTTCTTTTTTTTTTTTTAATTTTTTAAAATTTTTATTGGACATTTTATGTATTTACATTTGAAATGTTATTCCCTTTCCCTACTCTCCCATCCCCCTCCCCCGGCTTCTATGAAGATGCTCCCACTCCCACCCACCCCCACCTCAACACCTTGGCATTCCCCTACACTGGGGAAAGAGCCTTCACAGGACCAAGGGCTTCTCCTATTGATGCCAGACAATGCCATCCTCTGCTACATATGCGGATGGAGCTATGGGTCCCTCCATGTGTACTCTTTGGTTGGCAGGTTCATCCCCGGGAGTTCTGGGGTGGGGGGTCTGGTCGGCTAATAATGTTGTTCTTCCTATGGTGTTGCAAACCGCTTCGGCTCCTCCAGTCCTTTCTCTAACTCCTCCATTGGGGTCCCAGTGCTCAGTCCGATGGTTGTTTCAAACATCTGCGTCAGTAAGGCTCTGGCAGAGCCTCTCAGGAGACAGCTGTCAGGCTGTCAGCAAGTACTTCTTGGCATCAGCAATAACGGCTGCGTATGGGATGGATCCCCAGGTAGGGTAGTCTCTGGATGATCTGCTCCATACTTTGCCCCTATATTTACTTCCATGAGTATTTTGTTTCCCCTTCTAAGAAGGACTGAAGCATCCACATTTTGGTCTTCCTTCTTCTTGCGCTTCATATGGTCTGTGAACTGTTTCTTAGTTATTCCAAGCTTTTGGGCTAATATCCACATATAAGTGAGTGCATACCATGCGTGTTGTTTTGTGACTGGGTTGCCTCACTCAGGATGATATTTTCTGGTTCCATCCATTTGCCTAAGAATTTCATGAAGTCATTGTTTTCAATAGCTGAGTAGTACTCCATTGTGTATATGTACCACATTTTCTCTATCTATTCCTCTATTGAAGGACATCTGGATTCTTTCCTGGCTGTTATAAATAATGCTGCTGTGAACATAGTGGAGCATGTGTCCTTGTTATATGTTAGAGCATTCAAGCTATCTTTTCCCTTTCAGAGCCCAGGAGATACCTTGCGAGTTTCTGCATCTGATTCTGCTGTTAGCTTACCATTACTTACTCACTGCAGGCCATGTCAATATTACTGCTCTGTATTAAAACTGGGGGTAAATAGATAGGCTTTCCCTCACAAGGCTAAAGACCCATGGGTTAATTGTTTCGTAAGCACCTTATAAGGTCATGCATGAGTGGACCACACATAGGTTTGATTTAAAACCCACTGTCTTAGCTACACAGGACAGTGGAAATGTGAAGATGTTCTAAGATTTCTTTAAGTCTGTTGACTAATTTATTTACTGCCTATCTGCCATTGTTTGTGCATGACCCAACCAGCCTCTTAGACCCAACCACTGTGTCTGTTTAGTGTTATTTCTAGTCTTCAGTACTACAGACAGCTCAGTGGCCAGATGACACAGAGCTGCGTAAGCTGTCACTTGCAAGTGATTTATTTTGTAAGGTATGAAGAACACATGTTGAGTGTTTATCATATCCATAGTAAATGGCGATGCACAGAGAACCATCTTAATTTGTTCTCCATGTGAGGAGAGTCAAGGGGAAGACACACTATGTTTACCATCTTGCGTTAGAAGTTGACTCATAGGGGCAATGAGGAAAAAGCCACTTGAGTCACATGACTAAGGACACCTTTACTCTGAAGAGGATCATGGTGCTCAAAGTAAGAAGCCCAAATCCAAGACTCTAATCTCTTTTCATTTGTGTTTTGCCCTAGACATTTTTTTGTTCATTTTTCTTCTTTTTAGAATAGTGCCATCTTATCTTGCTAACTGGGGGTGGATGTAGTTTTCCAAAAGGATTCCACAAAGAAAAAGAGTCACTCAAAGGAAAAAATGAGCCAAAGATTGCTTGTCAGTGATTTTTAATGAGTAATGATAATTCTTCATCGAAAAAGGTACCATCACAGAACTCTGTGTGGTTTGAATCCCGTTTTCCTCTTGTTGCATCTGGGATCGTGTTATAGTTACCATTTGAGTCAAGTGTACACAATCCAAAGTTAATTTCTGGGGGAGGTTGTACTCTTTATCCTAGAATCACTAAGCGAAAATGTATATTAGATGTGACTTTATCATAGATATTTGTTGTGTTAGGACATTTTGTTTAATGTCATGGAAGAGCATAAGGATTATAGACAGACAAAGATGCAAGAACTCATAATAGCATCTACAAATATCTGAGACACCACATAGTGAGGACTTTATAATTGACAGTTAATACTGTTGATAAGAACACTTCCTACCTGTTCTTCAAGGAAAATTTGTTGGAAAAATATACTCATGCAGTTATACACTCAAGAAAGAAAACTATGCTGGAGGATATAAATGTTGCACATCTTAAATAAATAGCTACACAATGTATTGTTTTAATCCTCTCCCACAATAGTTTATTTTGAGGTATTCTGGTCGGAAAGGTCTACTTTAAATTCATGTTTAGCTACAGGAGAAATCAAAACTCTCCCAGAACTCAAGGTCAAGACTTTGTTGTATGCTTATATATGTGTATGTTTGGTTTATTTCAGGTCACTTTGAATATTATTCTTCAATTTCTGTTTTTTTCTAATGTTTGCCTTGCTAGTGTTTCCTACATCTCTTAATTCCTACACATAGGTGCTACATTGGATTATCTGAGGAATAGTATTTCACAGGCTTCCAGTCATGTTTTCTAATATGTTTATTCATAACTCTGACTTCTCCTTCTACTTGTAATGCATTATAGTTTTTAAATTCTTATGCATTATTTTGCATTCCGCGCTTACTGATGATAATCTTCTGCTAAATGTGTACTACCAGGATGTAAGATATTTGTGTAAGAGTTTGCAAAATCAGAATAGCTGCTTCAGTGACAAGTTCATTGTGCTGTATAATTTTCATTGTTAACTAGACTTGATTTAAAATAACCTAAGGAGTTGAGCCTCTCTTCATATCTGTGAGGATGTTTCTATAAAGGAAAAGCAGAAGAGGGAAGACTGACTCAGAATAGAGGGGAAGGGGTGGGTAATCACATGGTCTGAGGTCTAGAACTGAATAAAATTTAAGTATAAAAGACATAATGAGCACAAGAATCCTTGTTATTTGCTTCCCAGTTTTCCCAGACATGAGGAGCTCCATATCTATCTTCCTCATATTGTCATGAATTCTATCCTGCCCTCTCTGGCTTTGGTGATGTACTATACATTATAACTGTGAACCAAAGACACCCTCCCCTTCTCCATTTACTTTTTTCAGGTATTTTGTTTTCCCATCAATGAGAAAAGTAACTAATGTGGTCATGTAGATTCACATTATAAATGTAATATAAAACAGAAACTGGGGGCTGGGGATTTAGCTCAGTGGTAGAGTGCTTACCTAGGAAGCGAAAGGCCCTGGGTTCGGTCCCCAGCTCCAAAAAAAAAAAAAAAAAAAAAAACAGAAACTGTACAGAGATATCATAGTCATTATTAATTAGATTTTTTTATGATGCAGAAGGGTAACTGTCACCAGCAATTTTTTTCCACAGTTAAGTGTTGATTGCTCTAATAGCAAAACCTGCCTAGCTGTGCTGAAAACAATGTCTGCCTAAAGTCCTGTATGCATCTGAACTAAGGGATGTAAATCTGATGCTTGTGAATTGCTGGACCCTGAAAGCTCTGAATGAAACACAATCTGGAAAGATATACTTATAGTGAAAGCAGACAGGACTTTCTTAGATAGACAAACTTGTTCTAGATTGTTCCAGAAGCAAATCTTAAGATTAATATTTGAGTACAGATGATCTGGCAAGAGTCGGAAGGGATTGAGAGACATCAGTGAGGGTTGAATTGAGAGAAAAAAGTGAAGAAAAAGCATGTTATTAAATCAGCTTCTACATGGGTAATTGGGGCATAAGCTTTGAGTGGACTCAGAGAAGAACCTCAAACAACACTGAAGAGTCATCTTAAGCAAAGGTCACAGGGATGCAGCTTTTTCTATACCAGTTCTTTGTCATTGGTTAAATCTGCTTTTAGGTTCATTACATCTCTGGTGCATTTCATTGACTTATAGACCAACTAATATGTTCCTTTGGTTAGAAAAAGAATCTCCTTTGGTTCAAAATCCAAAATCCACAATGAGCACAGGTAACAGGTCTTTTTTTTTTTTTGCAAGAACACATGAGCATCTGAAGTTACAAATGAGGGATGAGCAGTCATTGCCAAGAGACCATGCTTAGCAATCAGGTGAGAGAAAGTAGTCCTTGCCTATCTAACTCATTGCTTTGTTTTATCCATCTGATTAAAAATTATACCAATAAATATAATTATTCTTATAAATGGCCAAAGGCAACCTAGAAAACCAAAATAAAATGATCACAGTAGACTTGGAAATCACAGCTAGGATGGAATGCTCATAGATTTGCACACCTGCAGCAGGAAACGAAGCATGTTCATCATTCCAATGGGTTATCTAAGTTCAACTTAGCCAACTCATAAGAATTAATGTGTTCATATGCATGCCACCCCTCAGCAGTCCATGGCTGACTTCCTTCAACCCACATCTACTTCTTCCTTTGGTTTTTCTATGTGATAGAGTCCAAGACCGCTATTTTTCAACACGTTTTGGAAGTAAGCAGGAGTATCACAAAATCAACAAAATCAATCTGATGATTAATCATGGATCATTGACTAATTGCCATGACAACTGGAACACATCTTCCAAGCCAGACTTAAAAAGCCATGAAGATAAAGGAGACACCTATGATCTGAATATTTCCTAAATGCTATGTGTAAGCTCTTTTGTCTCTCTGGACAAGAGTGTCATGGAGTTTGCCTTGGTGCTATGAATTCTCACTGGGAAAAACTACCACTCATTTTTTTCTCTACGTGTAAGTAACTTACTCTTACTAATATGACATTTACATTAAGGTAGCAATTACACAGACTAATTTACCTTCTGAGGATAATTTATAAAATATAATTTTCATCTAACCAAATAATTTAACTTGTGATACAAGAACACACATTGTACATTACTTTTGTAATCTGTGTTAAACACATTCTCTGAATATTGGAAGAGTCATTAGCATCTGATTGATACCTCTAATTGCAACATTTGTCAGGGGAAAGGAATACTACAGTGGGTTTGCAAACATGCCTGAATGCATTTGTATTGGCTTCTCCTCCTCTCAGGGTTGAGTAGCCTAGAGGAGACCATGGCAGGATCCAACTTCTTGGCTCTTCTTATTCCTTGCCTCAGCTTCTGTTTCTATTCAGATGAGATAATTTCTTTGCAGTTTTCTGGCTTCTAAATTTCTTTATATTTGGCTATATTGACTACACGGTCTGAAGTTACTTTCCCATCAATTTCTATTTAGAAAATTATCTCAAAAGTCCAAATTCAAACATTATTTCTTCTGACCAGCCTGGTATTGTTCATGAATTCTTTTATTGGAGTTTTAAATGCTCATATGATTATTCTTTAACATTTTAAAATTAGCTGAGCTTTGTGTCTATTCCACTAACTTATGAGCTGTTTGAAGGACAAATTCATGTCTGTATCTTTCTTACCATTTTCTGATAGTTAGTACACTATTTTGATTACAAGTCACTTCTTGGTAGGTAGCCCAGTCTTTGCAAATGATATCAAGAAATAAAATGATGGATCAGAGTCTTCATGAGGCAAATATAGAGTATATGAACAGAGGCTTATTAAATCCATAATCCATAGCTGACATTGCATTAGGCACTTAATACATAGTGCAAAATAACTTTTGAAATATTCATCTTGAGAATGACATTTTGGAAATTACCTGGGCTAGACCAGTAGAGAGTGGAGAGGAAGAAGGTAGATCTTTACACAGAGTCTGCAAGCCAGAGCCCCAATGATCTCATGGAGGAGAGCTGCTGGGTTGCTGCTGGCATGCTGCTGTGCTCATCTGCTTTGGAAGTGAGAGCACTGCACTTTGTGGATGCTAATGTTTAGCATCCTACCTGGGATCCAAGGAAGATTTGTAGAGACCGATAGGCTTCCCAGCAGAAATGGTTCTCAACTTTGATTTGGAATTTCTCTCTTTTTTTTAATGTTAATTTTGATTAAGTAGTGCATACTTTGAAAGCTTTTGTGGTGAGCTCAGAACTGAGAGTCTCCAAAATCCAGGGCAAATGACATCAAAGTTAGGAAAGTTTTTAGTAAGTGTTGTTTACCAGGACTAGACAGTGGCAAAGCCAACATCCTTTGCATGAGACTTTTCTTTAAACTGCTCTAACAGTTCTATGTGGTAGGAGTTATAAAATATCTCATCATGTATATGTAAAGTGAGTCTGAATAACAACTTGTTCAAGTTTTAAGATGATAAAACTAATGCTGTTTTCCCCCTTTCGGGGGGTGAAAAGAGGAAAATGTAAGGGTTAGAAGTATTGAAGGGCATTGTTTGGGATGCTTATAATTCATGTTCTATAAGCAACGCCAGGTTAAATTGTGATTGTCTGTTCCACACTGAACACACACATAAAACTGTAGTGTACAACCAACCTCCATCTGTCTTCTTTTCTATCCCTCTTCCTTCAAGTCTCCCTCCCTCTTCTTTCCTCCCACTGTCTAGGGTCACGGTTCACTGAAGCCAAGGATAGCAGTGTATTTAGAGCAACACTAATGATATTGGCCACTAACTGGGAAGCTGATCTTCTGGGCTATTCTCCCAGCTCTAAGAACATGTGATTTTAAACTTCATTGAGTTCCCGTTTATCCAACCGTAAAATATAGGTGATATGATGCTACCTTGTAGGGACTGAGAGAGAATCCTGCTAGGTATCATGCATGATGACTCAGATGAAAGACAATCAGCAGCAACTTTACTATTTTGAAATGTTTTTAAACTTATCTTGTCCCTTTCTTTATATAATACTGGTACTGTCTATAGGTGAAAGTGTGAGATTGTTTCCTCCCGGGATGCTTTAAGGAACCTATAGTTCTTTTGGAATATGATGAAAAGCACATATTTTATTCAACTGTAGGAATATATATATATATACATATATATATATATATATTAGATAGGGTATCATCATGTAGCCATAGCTAGCCTTGGACTCACTATATAGATCAAGGTAGCTTTGAACTTACAGAGATCTATGTTCTTCTACCTTCCAAGTCCTGGAATTAAAGGTAAAACCCACCGTGCCCAGCGAACACATACATTTTAAAATATTAATTTTGCTTGATAGCTTTCTATGATTATATAGTCATTTTACCTTCTGATTCTGATCTCCAGGCCCCCTCCCTCCCTGGCTAGAACCCTCAGTCTCTTCAGATCCCCACCTTACTTTGACATTTGTATATAGTCCAGAAAGTTCATTGTGCATCTATTTTTAATTCCATTGTCTGTTTTGAATATGTTTGAAAGTCTTCATTTCCCTTGAGAATTCAGGGCTATGTTTCTAGCATTACAGTCATAGAAGACACAAATTTTACATTCTAATCCTAACCAGCAAACCTATTGATTCTTAAGAAGTCCTGGGCTATGATACCTAATCTATCAAAATCAAGTCCACATATTGATCGGGTAAATTTATCTGTTTATTTTAGAGAAATTCGAGCTGCTTCTCTGAGTTAAAAAATAGATTAGAAAAACAAAATCAGCCGAGAGACAAATCTGGGCACAAAAGCCTAACACAATACGCTTCTACAGGGAAAATGAATGGCTGGTAACTTCGCCAGTGTGCTGACTTCTGTCATTTTCATGTTCAGTGACAAGGACCATATGCATGCCTTCACCCCATTGATTCTGGAGAGTACCGAAATGAGCAGATTGTCAGAGCTGCACCTCCCCTGGCATGCAATTGTGGCTCACCAGAGTGTCAGCCATCACTAGGAAGAACAACACACTTATTTATGCCTGAAAATGTGCTTGCTGGGCCAAAATTTCCATTCCAGCTATTTTATAGCCAGGAAATTTGAACATTAGTGTGCATAATTGTTTTCAATTCTATTTTGGTCAAAGGGGGCTTGAATTGGGAACACGTATTTTTGAAATCTAACTTTTCATAGACATAAAAACAGAACAAAACAAAACAAAACACACCTTTACAAGTGTTTCCCTTTAAGGCAAAAAAAAGCAGGAAATAAATATAACTCAAAAAATTACTCTTCAGGCCATTTGTGTCTTCCTGTGACCTTAAGATCATTTCATAAGAGACAAATCATGGTTGCAAAGGCTTGAAGCCTGGGCATTAATTTTAGGTTACGCTCTTGTCGTGCATAGACAGTAGCATTCGGTTAGTGTTGGCTTTGTGCTTGCTTTCACCATTACTGTTGCAGTCTTCTCCACACCCACGGTGCCGTCATGAGCCCTGCTATTGTGTAGCATCTTATTTTGTCACCACGACCTACTTTCCTCCCACACTCATTTCTAGAAAACTTTCCGCTTCCATAAAGTGTTCTAATTATGCTTACAAAAGGACGGCTAACGACCTCGGTGTGGAAATGAAATCTCCCCTCAATCTAGTGTCAGATCTCCAGATTTGTCCTGAGTTTGTGCACACTGCACCGTCATAAAAATGAAATTAATCTTTGCATTTTTAATGAGGTCACATGCTCAGCTGGTTACTTGCTGGGCAAGTTGGGTCCTCTACAGTTTGCCAACAGATTCAGTCTCTTGGGAGTCATAAACTTCAAGAACGGGGAGTGGCACACTGGTCAGGAGATCAGCAAGAGACACGCCTGTGTGAGTGTGGGAGAAAGCATTCAAATTCATTAGTCCAGTTTCCAGTATGTATCATATGAGACTTGCTTGCCTTGAAAAGGCAACCCTTTAATTTGGATTCTGAATATTGGTTGTTTTAATGAGTCATAAACATATTTGTACGTATTAGGCTTCTGGGAAACAAATAAAATACAAAGTAGGTACAAGTCAGAGTGCCTTACAAAATTACATTCACCTTATGAAATAAATGAATATGCCTTTAATATTGCCCCATGCACCTTTTCAATCACCTTGCAACATAGAGAATGATTCATGGAACTCCAGACTTGCAGAGAAAAGCCTTGCCCCAGGAGCTTCCTCCAGGGAAGGAAAGAAATAAAAACATTCTGATCAACAGGGTTTCTTAGAGAGAATTTGGTGACATTAATTAGGCTTTCTAAATGGATAAAATACATGACAAAACCAAACGGTAATTCACTGCAATCAAATCCAATGTTTTAGTAATTGTGACAAAACAGAAACCACAAACCACAAGGCAAGGAAGTATAAATAATGTGTTTATTATGACTCTTAAGATTCAATTTCTCCTGAGAACCTACCTGATACAAAGGAAAATAAGCACCAAGGTTTTAAAACACTGGGGAAATTTTATGAAATGCTAATAGGTCTATCCTTGTAGGAGAATTAAAAATTGAGTTTATATTGATATATCTTCCTCCATGCTGGGCATGAGGATAGGTTGAAATAAATTTTTCTAAGTGAGTCAATGTGACAAATACATTTAGTAGTACATTTATTGCACTAATAGTCAATAGGAGGATGAAAGAGAAAGCTCAACTTTTCTCATCACTGCCTTGAAATAAAACAGGAAGCTCCCTATAATTTTATTTTTATTGATTTTATTTCAACAAAGGCATTGCATTAAACGACACCCTTCTCCTATATTTTCATTTTCCACACAGAGAAAGTTTACATTATCCAGACATACTCCCATGGAACAATCATAGAGTGTGCAGCCTCTGACCACATTATCTTGGTGTCTTCTAGAAGAGTGTCACAGACTGCTGACTGTTTCCTTTTCCCCATCTGGTCTCCGCATCACTCACAGCAGTGCCTCCTGCCTTCCCTGATCTTCCAGGCTGATGTATAGCCTTCCTGGGAAGAGTAAAATGTCATCATGTGTGAGCCAATGTG
The DNA here is from genome assembly GCF_011064425.1 of Rattus rattus. NCBI lineage: Eukaryota > Metazoa > Chordata > Mammalia > Rodentia > Muridae > Rattus > Rattus rattus. Next base: position 153,998,599 of record NC_046157.1, read on the forward strand.
CTACAGTATCTGAGAGTAAGGGAACAGTAGAAGAAAGAGCTGTGAACTCTTTTGGCTTTGTCTTATAAACAGAAATCTGGATACAACGTTTTGACCTATTATTAAAGGGATAATTATATCTTATATCAAAAAGTCAATTGTCTTCTTTTGCTTACTTGTGCATGACCCATCCGCAACTCTAGTGCTTTAATTTAATTTCATATAATTAAGGTGGAAACATACATTTATCTTTAAGTCATAAGGTTTTAAACCTTTTTTATGTAGTGAATTAAAACATTACTTTTCACAATTTTGTTAACATTAAATATGTTATTGAATGAATAGTTCTGTGTTCCTCAAAGGTTTAAGAAACCATTTAGGATTCAGGACAATTGTTTAGCAATTTACCAGTCTAAGATCCTTCCAAATTCTATTCTATTCTAGACTAGAAGAAACTTCTTTCTTTTTGTTTTCTTTTTTAAAATAATTTATGTTTTCAGTCACTTTACATCTCAATCACAGCCCCCTCCCTCCTGCCTTCTCAGACTCACCCTTACAAATCCCTTCTCCCATTATATCCTGGGAGATCTAGTACCGACATGACTAGACATAGCCTCTCCTGCCACCAAAGCCTAACCAGGCAATCTTTACAGGGGGAAGGGGATCCAGTTGCAGGGAAGAGACACCAAGATAGCTCCCATTCCACTTGTAATTGATTCATATGAAGACTAAGATGCGCATTGCTACAAGTGTATATGGGGTCTAGTTCTATCTCTCTCTTCATGCCCTCTGGTTGTTGGTCCAGGCTCCATGAGCCTCCATAGTCCCAGGTTAGTTGACTCTTCTTGTGGTGTCTTTGATTCCTCCAGCTTGCTCACTTCTATCCCCCACTCTTCCACATGACTCTCCAAGCTTGGACTGATGTTTGTTTGAGGGTCTCTACATCTGCCTTCATCCACTGCTAGGTGAAACATGTCAGCAGACAGCTATGCTAGGTTCATGTCTTCAAGCATAGCAGGGTATCATGATAGTGTTGGGTTTGCTACCTTACATGGGATAAGTCTTGAGTTTAGGCAGTCATTGGTTGAAAGTTGCCTGAGTCTCTGCTCCATCTTTTTTCCTGCATATCTTTGTAGGCAAGGCTGGCCAAATGAGATATGCCCACTGGTACAATCACGGAGCAAATGTCAATTAGTTTGTCTTGATGCCTGATTTATCTGCTATAATCTACAGTTAGCATCATGGTCAATCCTAAGAATCTATATGTGTTTTTGATCTCAGAAGCATTCCCATGCATGCATACATGCATGCACAACCCCCCTAACAAACACATTAAAAAATATACTGGTAAAATTTTGATCTTTATTTTAGGCAATTTTTTAGAGTCATTTCGTAATTCTGACTCAAGCTATGAAATTTTAAATTTCTGTTGTCTTGAACTGCTGTACTGTCTATTATAGTTTGTTACACTAGCAGTAGAAAATGAATACTAAATCAGAAGCAACAGACAAGACCACCATGCTAAACAAGTATATCGTAGGACTAGCACTAGATGGATATAATACTAAGGATGAAGTTAAAATGTGTGTAAAATACATTAAATGCATGTCAAACAAATGGCCACCATTGCAGACAGATAGACAAAGAAATGGCAAAGGCAAAACAAATTAAACCAAAAATAGGATAGAATAAGAAACTCCACTTGCCAGTTATAAGCAATGCTTTTCATCCATTAAAGACTGAACACCAACTGTGTGTCAGGCGCAGTGGCTTTTGACTGGGAATGAAAGAGACAAAAATCACTGTCCTTCTGGTCCCCAAAGTTACCTCTGAGTATACAGACTGGGGTTGGGGGTGTGGGGAATAGAGCCAAAGAGCCAGAAAGTAAACAAAATCACAAACAAGGAACAAGAGGGAGCAATACTAGGGGAGGGGACAGTGAGTGTCAGCGGAGGGCAAGGACGAGGACCTCGGGTAGCCAGGGAAGGTCTTGGTAAACAGAAAAAAAGGGAACAATGGCAGGTGGTCTGAGTTCAAGCTCAAAGACAGAGGAAGACCTTGAGAGGAACACCCAGCATACCCGTGTCCTTTAGAGTTGAGGTGGGCTCCCTGTTTGAGTCTAGACCCATTTGGTCAATGTTCCACTAGGCTTTGCACAGAAACTTCCCCAGGAGTCACTATGGGTATTAAACGTTGATCAGGGGCTGCCGAGAGGGCTTAGTGGGTAAAGGTTCCTCCTGACCTTCAGGGGCCTCCTGAACCCATATGGTAGAAGGGGTGAACTGAGTCCCAAGAGCTGTCTCCTCTGACCTTCTGGTGGATGTTGTGACACCTATACGCACAGCCCTGAGACAAAATAAATAAATAAAAGGTAAAATAAAAAAAAAAAAGAAAGTCCACTTGCCATAAAAACAAAAAAAGACTTCGGCTTGTTTCTACATTGATAGATGCACTTTCATCATCAAAGAATAACAGCTCAATAATTACACAAGCAGAAAATATTTGCTTCTGATTGTCCATATCATTATTAATTAGTTAATTGCCATAGGCCCAGCTTTACTCTCCGAAGTGTACGCTGTAACTTAAGAAAGAAGAATTTTTTTCAAAATTAGTGAGAAAATGTAGGGCAAATCAAGTGACCATAGGTGTGTGGGTTCATTTCTGGGTCTTCAATTCTGTTCCATTGGTCTATCTGTCTGTCTCTGTACCAATACCATGCAGTTTTTATCACTATTGCTCTGTAATACTGCTTGAGTTCTGGGATAGTGATTCCCCTGAAGTCCTTTTATTGTTGAGGATAGTTTTAGCTATCCTGGGTTTTTGTTATTCAGATGAATTTGCAAATTGTTCTGTCTAATTCTTTGAAGAATTGGATTGGTATTTTGATGGGGATTGCATTGAATCTGTAGATCGCTTTTTGGTAAATGGCCATTTTTACTATATTAATCCTGCCAATCCATGAGCATGGGAGATCTTTCCACCTTCTGAGGTCTTCTTCAATTTCTTTCTTCAGTGTCTTGAAGTTCTTATTGTACAGATCTTTTACTTGCTTGGTTAAAGTCACACGAGGTATTTTTATATTATTTGGGTCTATTATGAAGGTGTCGCTTTCCCTAATTTCTTTCTCGCTTGTTTCTCTTTTGTAGAGGAAGGCTACTGATTTATGTGAGTTAATTTTATACCCAGCCACTTTGCTGAAGTTGTTTATCAGCTTTAGTAGTTCTCTGGTGGAACTTTTGGCATCACTTAAATATACTATCATATCATCTGCAAATAGTGATATTTTGACTTCTTCTTTTCCGATCTGTATCCCCTTGATCTCCTTTTGTTGTCTGATTGCTCTGGCTAGAACTTCAAGAACTATATTGAATAAGTAGGGAGAGAGTGGGCAGCCTTCACCAGACACACTCAAACTAATAGAAGAAAAACTAGGGAAGCATCTGGAACACATGGGCACTGGAAAAATTTCCTGAACAAAACACCAATGGCTTATGCTCTAAGATCAAGAATCGACAAATGGGATCTCATAAAACTGCAAAGCTTCTGTAAGCAAAGGACACTGTGGTTAGGACAAAAGCGGCAACCAACAGATTGGGAAAAAGATCTTTACCAATCCTACAACAGATAGAGGGCCTTATATCCAAAATATACAAAGAACTCAAAAGTTAGACCGCAGGGAGACAAATAACCCTATTAAAAAATGGGGTTCAGAGCTAAACAAAGAATTCACAGCTGAGGAATGCCGAATGGCTGAGAAACACCTAAAGAAATGTTCAACATCTTTAGTCATCAGGGAAATGCAAATCAAAACAACCCTGAGATTTCACCTCACACCAGTGAGAATGGCTAAGATCAAAAACTCAGGTGACAGCAAATGCTGGCGAGGATGTGGAGAAAGAGGAACACTCCTCCATTGTTGGTGGGATTGCAGACTGGTACAACCATTCTGGAAATCAGTCTGGAGGTTCCTCAGAAAATTGGACATTAAACTGCCTGAGGATCCAGCTATCCCTCTCTTGGGCATATACCCAAAAGATGCCCCAACATATAAAAAAGACAGGTGCTCCACTATGTTCATCGCAGCCTTATTTATAATAGCCAGAAGCTGGAAAGAACCCAGATGCCCTTCAACAGAGGAATGGATACAGAAAATGTGGTATATCTACACAATGGAATATTACTCAGCTATCAAAAACAACGAGTTTATGAAATTTGTAGGCAAATGGTTGGAACTGGAAAATATCATCCTGAGTGAGCTAACCCAATCACAGAAAGACATACATGGTATGCACTCATTGATAAGTGGCTATTAGCCCAAATGCTTGAATTACCCTAGATGCCTAGAACAAATGAAACTCAAGACGGATGATCAAAATGTGAATGCTTCACTCCTTCTTTAAAAGGGGAACAAGAATACCCTTGGCAGGGAAGAGAGAGGCAAAGATTAAAACAGAGACTGAAGGAACATCCATTCAGAGCCTGCCCCACATGTGGCCCATATATATACAGCCACCCAATTAGACAAGATGGATGAAGCAAAGAAGTGCAGAAGTGTAGATCGCTCCTGAGAGACACAGCCAGAATACAGCAAATACAGAGGCGAATGTCAGCAGCAAACCTCTGAACTGAGAATAGGACCCCCGTTGAAGGAATCAGAGAAAGAACTGGAAGAGCTTGAAGGGGCTCGAGACCCTATATGTACAACAATGCCAAGCCACCAGAGCTTCCAGGGACTAAGCCACTACCTAAAGACTATACATGGACTGACCCTGGACTCTGACCTCATAGGTAGCAATGAATATCCTAGTAAGAGCACCAGTGGAAGGGGAAGCCCTGGGTCCTGCTAAGAATGAACCCCCAGTGAACTAGACTGTCGGGGGGAGGGCAGCAATGGGGGGAGGGTGGGGAGGGGAACACCCATAAGGAAGGGGGGGGGGGAAGGGGATGTTTGCCCGGAAACCGGGAAAGGGAATAACACTCGAAATGTATATAAGAAATATTCAAGTTAATAAAAAAAAAATAAATAAATAAAAATAAAATTAATAAAAAATATGTTCACAAAGCAAAAAAAAAAAAAAGAGTTCATGAGCGTCTTTGTCTAGTAATGCTTTTAATGGTGGAGAAAGGGGTTCATGAGCCCCACCTCTATCTGTGGAGCCATTTACAGTTGAATACTTTTGTGAGTGATAGTTTATTCTTTACAGATATAGCCCCCTTTAGTTTGACCACTGTCTACTGGAAGGCCCATGACTCAGGTGTATATGATCAACACAAATTGGACTAGATGGATTATGTTTTAAAAATATATCAAACAAACTGAAGATGAGGGGCAGAGAAGAAAGGGTGGACTTGGGAGATGGGAGAAGAAAGAATGGGGATAAATTTATCAGATTTAATAAAATATTTTATAAACATAACTGATAAAATTAAAACAATGAAAACTGTTAAAACAAAATAATGTATAGTCTCATACTGAAAGACACAAAAGTGAATAGTTAAAATGTGTACAGGAAAAGGAATAAAGGAGAGGGACACAAGCTAGAGACAGTTCAACCCTCTAGGGAAGAAGGATGAATAATACAAGATATATAATGTAGGCTGGTGAGCTGACTCTCAGGACACCTGGGAAGGGGAATATGGGACACAGAAGAGAGTTGGGTGGTGGGTATGCTTGGCAAGAGGTTCTCTCAGTGGATGCAGTTGTAATAGTTGCTATTGATTGTCAAGTTGAGAGGAGCTGTAATCACCTTGGAGGCGAGCATCTGAAGGATGGCCCAGATCAGATTCATTGATGTGAAGAACTACCTTCAATGTGGACAGTGCCATTCTATGGTCTGGGGTGGAGGATTTGAACTGACCACTAGCCTCTATCTCTTTCTGTTTCCTCAGTATGGTCACAAAGTGACCAACCATTTATGTTATTTTTATGAATTCCATTTCTGCAGAGAGCAAACCATGATCCAAAATAACCCATCCCTTCCGTTGGCTGATTTTGTCAGGTGTTTTTGTGCCACGAATGAAAATAGCAGCCGTAGCCTTTCCTTCCTTAAGGTAAGGCGAATGCTGTGAACACAGTGCTACCTCTTTGCCATTTCATCTCTAGTCACAATCTTTAATGAAGCATGGTGACATTAGAGGTAATGGTCAGTATCAGGACAAAGTAGGACATAGAGTTCAGTATCGAGGCTCATGAAAAGTAAAGAAGAGCTCATTACATTGTGTGAGGTCTTTGACAACTTTGTAGAGAAGGAATGATGAATCATCAGTGTTTATAAGGTGTAGTGACTCTTCTCTGGGCTACAACAGGTCAGAGGTAAACACTGTTTTCTGAGTCACACATTGCTGGGTGTCAATTTTTCACTCAATTTCCTGGCATTTATGTAATTTTTAACTATTTAAAGTAAACGTCTATATAGAAAATGAGTGCTCTTGCTTTTTTGAAATTTAAGTTTTATTTGACATACTCTTTCATAGTGACACATCACTGTGAGAATGATTTGCATAATGTATTATGCTAGCCTAGCACAACCATTATCACCTCAAACGTTTATCTCTTCCTCGTGATGGGAACATTAAAAACCGTTTACAATGTTGAGAGAGTGAGAGATCTTGGAACACTTAGTCATAAATGGGATGTCTTCATCTAGTTCCTCATATCAGAGTTCATGAAACTATGGGGAAGTGGAGGCAGAGAGACTGTAAGAGCCAATGGGACAGATGACAGCATGGAAACAGTACCTGCTGGACTTCTGAAAAAAGTAAGATATAATACACATAGAAGTTCTTAGAGACTTGTAGCAGGCACAAGACCTTCACCGTGCCAGGTTAGGAGTCTCAGTGCTGAGAGGATGAAGTGAACACAGCTCCCATTCCTAAGCTCCAACTGGCAAACACTTGCACAAGAAAAATTAGCTTTCTCCAGTGGAGCTTCACTGTGCGTACAACCCATAGTTAAGGGGAGGTCTCATGCCCAGCAGTAAATGGCCAACACCCAAAAAAAATCCAATGGCTTCTTTGAGGACTATTTTTGTCTCTTGTTGCCTTCTTTGTGTATTTTTAAAACTATCACTGGTCTTCTGTTTGTATATTATTGTTTTTGATATTGTTTTGTATATTATGTTATCTGATTTTGTGTTTTGATGGGCTTTATATATATGTGTGTGTGTGTATACACACATTTGAGTGTGCAAGCTTTATGTGCATGCATGTGTATGTGTTTCTTGTGCTTTTTCTTTGTTTTCTTTTTTATTCTGCTTTTTTCTTTCTATTTTTATTTGCTTGTTTGTTTTCTAAAGACAGCAAAGGTGTGGAGTGCATTGCATGAAAAATTTGGAGGACATAGAAGGAGCAAAGAGAGGGGAAATCATAATCAGAATATACTGTATAAAAATTAACTTCAATAAAAACCTAAAAATCATGATTTGAAATATATTTTGCACTATTGTTAGGAATGCTCTTGATTATTTAAATCAAATTTCCAAATTGAAACAGTTACCTTTGTGTGTTAATTACTTTTTGAAGGCATATGGTAAATTTATTTATTTCCAAATCATCCTTTTACATGATGTAATTTTCTAAGTATGCTAAGTATGCATTTAGAATGATAAATGGGATTACCTTTTACATAATAAACATAGAAATTTTTATGTATAAAATACATTTTTTCATTCCATTTAGATTAAGCCCATTCACCTCTTTTTTTCCTATTTGTTATAAATATAATTCTACTTACTTCAGAGATAGTTTTTATTTTTAATTATTTATTATCTGTACCCTGTGTGCTTGTATGAAGCATGCGCACACTATTGCAGCTGCCTGCCAAGGTCAGAAGAGAGCAGTAGATATTTTGGAGCTAGAAATATAGGCTGTGAAGCATCTGCATGGTTACTAGGAACTGAACCAGGTTCTCTAGTGCCTGCTATTAGTCACAGGAATATTTCTCTAGCTTCTCTTCAGAGTTCCCCATATAGATCTACATGATCTGAAACTGCTGTTAGGTAAAGGTGTGAGAATGTGACATTAGGCCTGTGTAAGTATTACACTATTTTCTGGGAATAGGAAGAGTTCCAAGGAACTGTTAGCTTTTAAATTATAGTTGTGTGCATGTACATGTGTGTGCATGTACATGTGTGTGCATGTGTGTGTGCGTGTGTGTGCGTGCATGTATATATGTGTGCATGTGTGTGCATGTACGTGTGTGTGCATGTACATGTGTGTGCATGCGTGTGTGTGCGCATGTGTGTGTTTGTGTGTGTGTGTGTGTTCACGCACACACATGCATCCTGTGTACATGTACATATAAGGGTCAGAGATACTTGGGCATTTTATAGTACTTTTTTTTAATAATTTGATATAAATGTTGATTTGGCAAAGAAAGCACTGTAAATGCATATATTAAAATTTACAAAGCTGGGGCTGTGAGTGAGAACATGTGAGTGCACATAATTAATGGGTGATTTAAGATCGGCGACCCTTTCAGGTATTTTGCAAAAGAAGAGCTTCATTTTAAACAGCCTTTGGGGAGAGAAAGAAATTTGAAAAGAGATGGCGCATCTTTCTAGATACTCATGAGGCATCCTTGTTGAGAGAGGAGGAAATTGCATGCATATTAACTACAATATTCAGAAAATACAGGGAGATTTTTTTCCTCGAGACCTTGATTATAAAAGAATGATGGGTACCACTCTGACGTGCTTTTAACTACTCCAGAGGACTCGTCTACTTGGCTGAGATGCTAGAATGAAAGACCCTTATCTCAGTGATTTAATCAGGTCTGGGATGGTTATCAAATATAATATTTCAAGGATCTCTGGAGCGGTAGAAAATCAGTAGTGACAAGTCATCCCCCGGGATCCATGCTGAGGCGATGGTGAGGATAGTGGAGGTGAATATGATAACCATGAATTAAGCCCTACAATTTGTTGATGAATAATTGGTTGAGAAGTAGGTCACAAGACCTTTGTCACAACCCAGGCTTTTTAGTAACTCGAGGGGATGAATTCATTTAAAATAACTAAAGTCAGTCTGTCTATATGGCTTTGCATTTTCCCACTGAATAATCTTGAATTAGTCATCCTAAACCTGCCATTAATATTATTGCTCCAACTATAGGTAGACTATTTTTATAAAGAACATTGGGTCATGAAAATCCAGACTTGAACCCAACAGCCAAATTTACTAAATTATAACTTGTGTATGGTTTACAAGAAAGAAATTGGAGAGCTGTACGTATTCCTATGAGGAGAAAAATATGATTATCTCATTATCAAATCTCTGCTCAGATCATCTTAGGTCACCTAGCATCAGGACATTCTCAGGTCTCCTATAAAACTGACCAAACAAGCATTTGGAGCACAGTTTAGCTGTGCAGTGAAGAGTAGCTTTAGTGATGCTGCCAGGTATAGAAGGGAACTCTTCATTTTCACTTCTAAAATGCCCACTTCCTAGTTTTCTGGAGTTTAGCTGGAGTTTTTGTCAGTCTTAATTGTGTGACATTGAGAGTACCAGTAGGTGCTCTCAAATATGCTTCTCCTAAATGCACTGTCAGTCATAATTCAGAATATAGAACACACTGTTCATATATATGTAATATACACACATATTTATATATACATACATGCACACAAACACACACACATATTCAATCTGCAGCTGGTAAATATATGTTCATGTTGTTTGAGAGAGGTTAATCTTTCAAGTGAGGGACATTGTTATTTTTTTTTCTGTTTCACATTATTTAACTTCTTTTTTAACTTAGGAAAGCCCTTTCAGACAATCATATTTTGAAGTCCAAAATGAGGCTGTGGTGCTCAGTGATACAAAGGTCTATAGAACAGTTTGTGTTTATTTAATTTTTATTTGGCCAGGTTGGTTTTGCTCCAGGAAAGGAGTTACCTCATCCAAGTGTCAGTGCCACAGTATGCTGAAGGTGAATAAAATGAGATGTCCCTTTTTACACAGTCTGAGTTTTGATAAACTAAGCTGATGTGAGGTAGGCACAGTGCAAAATACTCTCGCCGGTCAGGTTTCTTTTCCTCGTATAAACATAATCTCTGCTGAAAATGAACGGTTGCCAAAATCCAACGCTGTAAATAACAAATAGTATTATAGCTATATTCATAATTACATGTTAGTATAGGTAATTATGAAAAGTGAAACTTAACTCTTTCATAGTTTCCCTAGAAATTTTTCGCTTCTTTTATCCCCGTTTTATCTGAAAGATGCAATTTTTAAATAGGTACACTCACGCCTGCCATTTAAAGCATGCTTCCTGATGTTGCTCTCTTGTCCTGTCTCTGTCCTTATGATTGACAGGCAAACCAAACTGAAGTGGTATTTAAATTGCTCCATTGCATTCAAGAATCTGTCCGGAGTCTCACATCCAGGGAATAGAGGAGAACCGTGGAAGGTTGGCTTCTCTGCATGGCCCAGCTTCCTGATCTTCACTTTTCTAGACGGGGTGTAAGTGTCATTACTCCACCTTTGATAAAGTTGGGATCCCCTGGATACACGGTCAAATGCAGATTGCAATTCAGCCAGTCTTGGGAGCTGCCCAAGAGTCCCCATCCTGATTAGTTCCTAGTGTTGCTCATGTTGTATTATGGAGCAAGACACTGTATGAGCCTCAATCAAGAGAAAAACATCTCGATTGCCCCCACACTTTTTAACAAAACCTGCCAGGGTTATCATGGTCATATTTGCAAAATTCCTTTTAGCAATCTCTAAGAAGGTTCGCACTATAGCAGGCGAGAATCAGGCTCCACCACCATGCTCTTCCTTGTCATTTACTCATTTTCAGGCAGTTTCTTATTGAATCATTGAATTGTGATTAGGTTAGATTGAGCCGTCGTCCTCGTCGTTATCATCGACATCATCATCATCATCATCATCATCATCATCATCATCATCATCATCATCGGTTTACTGAGTACTTATGAGCTGTGGACTAGATCAGGTACTTTACATTGATTTCACCTCCACAGTAATTTCATGTTGTAAATTGAAACGTTGTAAAGGTTAAATTCTAGAAATGCCTATAATTCTAAGTGACACATAAAAAATTTTCATACTCAGAAGAACTAAGCTAAACTTATAATTATAAAATCAAGAGGCTATACAGATAATTTTCAGGGTGTGGATAGCAGGTAAATTACAGAAAGGTCAGATTAGACTGCACCCTTTGTTGTTTAATTTGGTAAAATATGAAAGTGTGTTGAGCCTTAGTTAGGGTCTGAATCGGTAGGGAACAAAGACCAGATCTTGGTGAAGTTCATCTCTGAGAATTACATGAGAGAATTCTACAATAATGTAGCATTTTGATGAAGAGAAACTCAGCCACCAATGTCGTAGTTAGGTTAGCAAGAAAATTAGCATGCTATAGTACCCTCTGGCCCCTCCCCTGTGCACTAGTCCATTTGATGTATGACAGAAGTAAGGCTCTCTCTCACTCTCTCACTTCCTCTCCTTCAAGTTTTGAACAAAGCATTATAGCCCAGGCTCTTATAGGTTTCTGTGCAGAATGTCAGCTCTGCCTCTTTGGGTCTGCTTTGACTTGACAAAGGAATCAGTCGTATACTGTCTTAGTAACTATGTTATTGTGTGATAAAACACTCTGAGAAAAGAAAATCAAGGGAGAGAGAGTTTTCTTTGTCTCACAACCCAAAGGTGCCATACAAGCACCATTGTGTATAACTTTCTTATGTATGTATGTATGTATGTATGTATGTATGTATGCATGTATGTATGCATGTATTTATGCATGCATGTATATGTATATTCATGTATGTATGTGTATTATGTATATATGTATGTTTCTTGTGAATGTATATATGCATGTATGTATGCATATGTATGTGTGTATATATATGTATGTGTGTATGCATGTATATATAGGTATGTATTATGTATATATGTATGTGTTTTTGTGTATGACTTTCTTATGTATGCATTTATGCATATATGTATGTGTATGTATGTGTGTATTGTGTGTGGATGTGTAAATGTATGTATGAATGTATTTATATATGTATGTATGTATTTCTTGTGTATGTCTTTCTTTCACAGCAAGGAGGTCATGGCAGCAGGAACATGAAACATCTGCTCACAACAGATCCCCAATCAGAAGCAGTGTGTGATGAAATTCTGCTGATGGGGGCTCCCATTCTATTTATACAACTAGGCATCCTACCTAGTAAATCATCCCGTTCACAGTGTTCTGTCTTCTTACCTCAATTTATATAATCACGTTAATTCCCAATAGTCATATTTAGAGGCTTGTCTCCTAGGTGAGTCTATATTCTGTTGAGTTGACAGTGCTAACCATTATGTCCTTTCTCAAAATATTAATATTTACAATTATTTTTATCATCTAAATTATCCAAACTTCAACTATACTTTTAAAATGTATATATTTTTGATATACCATGAGTACTTTATGTATTACCAAGATTGAAGTGGATTATTTGTGAAAATATCTTTTTTAGAAATAATCGGTTCATGTAAATAGAAAAATTTAAGTAAGTGTATTAAAACTACCTATTTGTTTAGAGTACTACATTTAAATACTCAGACACATTATTGACAGAGCCTTTGGTTATAGATAATAAAAATGTCCAGTTTCCAGCATGGTTCTTAATGAAGTTCAGAGAAAAGATTCTAAAGTTACATTATAATGGGAAATCACTGTGTCATTCATAACTTGTACACATTCACCCCACACTTTCTGAGTTTCCTATATAAAGTCAGTTCTCTGCCAAGGGCATGGAAGAGAGGGGAACAGGATGTTATGAAGGGCTTACAGCGCTGTTTTAGCCTGACAGGCAGATTTACAACAGGAGAATTAATGTATGACTTGTATAAGAGGCCATGCGGCACTGCTAATGCACAAGTTGGCAGCACATCAACATCTATATCATCCTCATATTCCTGAAGCACCGAGCGGAAATAGCACGCTGCTTATACCAGCGAATGTCCAAAGTGAGTCCCCTAAGCTGCCATTCACCGTGTCCTTACAAAAGCATTGTTCTGTTGAGCCCTTCCCAGAGATTCAGGGTTTGCTGAGACAGGTCTTGTGACATTGCATGGTAGGTCATTTTTCTGTTGTGAGCTGCTGGGGGAAGATCTAATTCTTGAACTAAGCGTTGAACCATAATGGGGAACACTCTTTAGACAAAGTGTTAAACTAGAGAGACAGCTTGGAGGTCAAGAGCTTCCTTGTCTTGCAGATGACCTCAGGTCCTTACCTAGCACACAAGTTGGGTGCCTGTAACCCATGATCCAGGGAGATATGATGTCTCAGATGCCTCAGGAACCTGCACGCATGGGCACACACACAGCCGTACACAAACGCGTAATTAAAAATAAAATAAATCTTGCAAAAATAGAATGTGTTATAGGAAATTCTACATCAGAAAAGGGTAAATGCTTTAAGCTAGGCAATACCAAAAAAGTCATGGTTATATGCATAGAGTTTTCTTCTTAGGTTCTCATTTTATAGATCCTAAATATAGAACACTGATGGGAGGGTATGGGTTTCTGGAATATAAAGCTGAGGTGTGAGGGAGGGACGGAGGAAGGAAGGAGGGAGGAAAGGGGGGAGGGAGGACCGTTGAGATGGTATCCTGAGATCAGAATTAAAGCCTGGTGTACAGAGATCTCTATATCAGGCCCAGAGTTTGTTTCTTCCCTTATGATGCCAAGAAACACTGGCAATCTGTTTATAGTCTCACTTTTGTGTATATGTTCATGTGTGCAAGTGCATATGTATTAGAGCATATGTGGGGGGGAGTCACAGGTCAACTTTGGGTTGACCTGAAACTACCTTGGTTTTTGGGAGGGGGAGGGTGGAGACTGTTTTCATTTGTTATTTTTGTTTGTTTTTTTGCTTTTTTGTTTTTTTAATTGTACTTTTCAGTCAGGCATGAGGCTCTCTAATTCAACTAGGCTGACTGTCCAGGCAGCTCCAAGATTCTTCCCATTTCCGTGTCTCCAGTGCTGGGATTACAAAACTGCACCACCACACCAATTATCTTTTTCTCCACAGATTCTAGGGATCTAACTCAGGCCCTCATACTTGTGTGACAAAATTTATTGACTGAGAGACCTCCCCCCGCCCCCGTGCCACATGCATTCAAACAATTTAAAGCAGACCAATTAGATGATCAAATATATAGACTGAGAGAGGCGGCCCCACCATTCCTGTTACAATAGACTTAAACAAATCATGCTAGCCCTAGCATGGAGAATAAATAGCATTAGACATGAGGAATTGGGAAGAGCATTGGAAACCTTCACTGAGAATGCAAGAAATATAGATATTAAGTAAGGCGATGGAAGGAACAGATGGACACTGTAAGGAGATTTGGTGAACTTATCTGTTTGGTAAATTGGCGCCATGATCAGGTGAAGAAGAGAACATCACAAATGTAAGAAAACAGCATGAGCTATGGATGAGAAAACCACACTGAAGAAAATAATTGAAAACTGACAAAGTATAATTTGACTTTAAATGGTATAATTAGAGGTCATAGTTTCTTTTTCCAAGCAGGGTTTGCAAGTAGACTGGAAATAATAACAGGCAAATGGTTAAAACTCACACTAATGAATCTAAAGAAAATTAGTAATTAATAAAACTAAATGCCATATATTAATAATTACATCCATGGTAAAATGAAGGAAGGGGGAAGAGGGAGGCAGATTCACTTATCTCACCCTATGTAAGAATTGTTGTTGGGTCTTTACCATGGACAGTGTGTTGTTAGTCACTGCTAGATCGCTGTGACCAAGAAACCTCACAGCAAAAACTCAACGAAGGAAGGTTTCAGCATGTAGTAGATTAGATTTCAGTCAGTCATAGCACAAAGCATGGCAGCTGGGGTAGCCTCATTTGGAGGGACAGGAGTACATCTCAGAGCTCTCCCGCAGAGAGCGCAGGTCAGAACGGAAATTGCATGTAACCTTCAAGCGTCCTTCCCAGGTAACCTACTTTTGATAGCTAAGGCTTACTTCCAGAAAGTTCTACAATGTCCGAGAACAATGTGATGGTTGTGGACTGACCAAGAGTTCACACTTGAGCCCAAAGGAGAAAATTTTCACGCACACTATAACAATTAATCAGATAGACTTGGAGAGGTTTCAGATCTCAACCGAATATCACAAGGAGTTAAAAGTCAAAGGGTCACTGTTTTTTTAAAATCCTGGTAAAATTTAAGCTGTATCTTTTTCCACAGGGATAGGGAGAGGGTTGCTTGATGTTAATACATTTGGTATTCACAGCACCATCTTGTCAGGAATGTATAGCTCATTAAGCGTGAATGCCGCTTCTCAAGGGTCTTTTATTCCTTTTAGGTGACGAAGCTGTGAGTAAAAACAAAAGAACTCTCTCATTCCGCTTCCTAACATGCCATTTAGTCTGCTTTCTTCCCTAAGTAGCTGTTTTCACAACTTAATGTTTCACTAAGGAGGCCGTGTTAGTATTGGTAATTCTGCACGAATTTCTGGGCCTTGATGGTGATAAGGAGCTGGCTATGGCTGAGGTGGTACGATCTCCCTTATCTGTCCTTTGCCTCTTCAAAGTAAAAGCGCACACTGCAAAGACTCCGTTGCCCCACAGTGGGAGGCTGTTGGAGTGTCCTCGGGAAGCCCAGTCTTGATGGCTTCTCCTTAGTCAGCAGCGGCATGGATTTTGGTGTAAACTATTCCCATTCAGGCAGTGTGCTTCAGATAAGAATCTACCCTTCACTTCAGAACCGTGGTCTTTGGTATAAACTACTCAAATGTCAAGTGGTGTACTTCAGGTAAGAACTCATTTCTGACCGCGGCGAGAGAGCAGGAGAAACACTGACCTACCTGTAAATCTCCAATATCCCTGTGTATCACAATTGTATGAGGAGTAACTTCGGGAATGCAGGTTAAGCCAACTAAAATAACTGCCGAAGCATTAATACAACCTTCCTGGGGAGACACCGTCTGTCTGCTGTTTAACTTGCAGTTAGAGTAGCATTAGCTTGAAACTCAAAGGAGCCTAAATAGGAGACCTGAGAACAAAGCCAAGACAACAGAAGGAATGCAGAGGCGGGAGATAGAGGATGGGAAAAAAACCGATAGCCATAATTTAGGTAGCGAGATAAAACCACCCTTGTCCAGCTCTACGGCTACGTGTTTTTCTGGTATGTGGTACTGTAAATTGGCTATTTTCCCTGGCTTAGTCTGTGTTGAGGACTCTACTACATACCGAGTAAAACTGACAGTGACATTTTATTCCCAAAGTCTTCTCCTCTCTCAGTCTCTGGAGTACAAGGCAGAACGTTAAGCTGAATACTTAGAGGATGTGCTAGACATTGAACACAAATATCACAAAATAGGTTTAGTGGGAGACACAAGTGACACTGATCCTCTCTAACTTCCAACAAAGGACCAGAGACTGGAAGACATAATGTAACTGCTGGGATCTCTTTGGAAAGAATTTGATAAATTTGATAAGATAATGCAGGGTCTCCGACACAGTTCTCAAGCTTGGCTAATTATCAGACTCTCCTGGGTAGCTTTTAAAAAGTGCCGAGATCTGGGTCCTAAAGCTAGGCACTCTGTTTTAGCTACTTGAGGTAGGATGTAGGCATGGAACAAGAAAGGGAAATGGGGTCTACCAGGATTATTAAGGAACTGTGGTTAGTAAATAGTACTTCAAAAGTGGATTTATAATAAGGCAAAGTAGATAAGAAGTACATAATGATTACCCTTATCCTGAAAAGACTTCACCAGGCATCCTGGACATTTTATAAATCACTGAAAAACCATTTATTTGTGCAGCCACCAGCCATGGTCCATTGAAACACATGGAAAAAACTGTATCCAGGAGGCAGGATTAGCAAGAAGGGGGAACAGCAATCTAAAGGTCAAATTCAATATCCCACAGGAGAAATTGGCCAGCCCTGACTGACCTTTCAAAGAAGCACTTAATGAAATACACTGACGAGCCTGCTATGTATTGTGGGAACAATGTTTTGAAAACCAGTTGAAATCCTTTAGTTGTAACTATCACTCTGAAAGATCATTTAGGCAGAGTACCCATCCACTCACTCACCCAGTTATAAGGTGATCTATTTCAAACCTGGATCTTGGAAACTGCTGGAGAAGTTGAACTCATTAGCAGGGGTTGAGCTCAGTCTAGTTGAACCCCAAAAACTGCTTCTTGGCTTAGTCACATCCTATTTTCTTTGACTTTTAATTTACTTAATGCAGAAGGGTCCAGTAGAAACATATGACACAGATGAATCTATCAGATACAAAGTGAATTATTATATTTGGTGGTGAATTCTTGGTATTTACAGTACTGACAAGAATAGACCCACCTATTACACTTTTGTTAAACATATCGCTCGAAAAAGCTACCTCACAAAGACAACATAACACCTAACTTGCTTCACTAGACTTTCTTAGTAGATAATATGTTTATATTGGATTTTGCTGTTTATTATGTTATAAATACATTATCAATTACAGGAAAAGTGTTGATGCAAAAGAGTACGTATTTCTAGAATTTTTGGCATCATCTTACAGCTTGCTTAGATTAAATAATAATGATCATGACTGTAAATTAAATTATTGCTTTGTAAACATGTCATATGGGCTTACATGGGATTACATTTCTCCAGTGATTTATTTAAGGATGTGAAAGCATATTGCTCTGTATTAAAATATTTTTAGTTAGATATATTTTTTCCAAAAGAAACTGCAATATTTTTTCATGTAAAGAAGACCAAAGTGGAGGACTCCAGTGAGATTACTATAGTGTTCTAATGATTAGAAGCTAATTGGATACATCAATGGTTTGTCGAAAGTTGTCTATAACCTTAACTTTGAATGAAAACACTTCTTGATGACATCAAATCTGAAAAATATCTGAAAACCAGTTTTTTTTGTTTTTTTTTTTTTTTTTTTTTTTTTTTTTTTTTTTTTTTAGAAAGTCTGTCAATTGAATTATCAGACTGTTCTCTGGGAGTGCAACATTACAGGTAACCCAGTCTGTTCCTTCTC